>NC_068984.1:23115849-23119576 GCF_001194135.2 Octopus bimaculoides
TTTTGAAAATTAAAATTTATTTTATGGTTTAGTATTGTTTACATTTTGAATTACATATATGGGGGCACCAAAATCCTTTAAGTGTTTCGGGCCTCTATGGGCCTTAATCCAGCCCCAAAGGAACTGACATGGGGGAGTTGTGCTGTTCTGAGTATTAGAAAGTATTGGCAATGCAAATTAAAGGAAATAACTAAAAATACCATGTTGCAAACAGTTTTCTAAGCGCCGTCTTGTACTATGGTATTGGCTAAGTTCTTACATATAAAGCCAACATATATTAATTTTAGCCAAGTTAATCAATACACCTATACATATCCATGTATACATACATATAAGTATTTATATGTATAAATTAATTTTGTTTCTTTGTTGTCAGTCTGCTTTTACATGCTGGTATGGATCAGATGAAAACTTATCAAGGTAGTATTTCCCAGCCAGACACCCTTCCTATCATTAACTCCTACCTGTTTTACATGGAAGAAACTTTTTATTTGACTGATTTGCACAATTGCTAAGTTACAGGATGTATACAGAAAACATGAGCATGGTATCACTGTTTTGTTCAAACAGAATTACATATGAGATGTAAACTCATACATACACACACATAAAACACAAGCACATGTATGCATACACACACACACGTATACATACATACATAGGTTCTACAGTTCTATATTTAAGAGATGAGGAATTATTTACATTATTTACATTATTTACATTTGACGGATATTCGTCCTCATCTTGTTTGTTGTTAACACAACGTTTCGGCTGATATACCCTCCAGCCTTCGTCAGGTGTCTTGGTTAATAATAGTAATAATAATAATAATAATATAATAATAATAATAGTAACATCGATAGGAATGAGAACCCAGGTTCGAAATTTCCCCAAGACACCTGACGAAGGCTGGAGGGTATATCAGCTGAAACGTTGTGTTAACAACAAACAAGATGAGGATGAATATCCGTCAAATGTAAATAATGTAAATAATATACATAGGTTCTGTTTACCAGTTTTACTTACACAGCATTGATCAACCCAAGGCTAAGTAAAAGACACTCATCCAAAGTGTCAAAGTGGGTTATAACTCCAAACAACATAGGAATTGAATGCAGTGACTACACAGCCAGACTTACACACACACACACATCTCATCATCATCATAATTTTTACTTCTAATCTTCCATGATTGCATAGATCAGAGAGGTTTTCTTTAACACAATGTCTTGTCTTTTGTTATAATCTTTTGTTATTTCTTTTATGAGTTTCAGCCCCTTCTCATGTATTCCTGTTTTTTTTTTTTTGGGGGGGGGGGGGTTGCTGCAAGTACTTTTAAAATAGATCCCTTGGCACTTCTTTACTCAAATGTTATCTCCGATATGCATCACATACCAACATAGTCTGCTCTCTTGCATGGGAAACATAATGCCTGTTGTACCTAGTTTTTCTCTAAACCCATTCATGCTTTGTTGTTTAAAGATGCTAATACCACACATCCATTGGGGCATGTTGGCTTTTTCTTTTCCAGCCTTTGCTTATCCTTCTATCAGGCTGAGTAAAAAGTAAGCAACGTTTTGAAAAATGAAATTCATCACAATATATTATAACGATGCGGAAATTTTATTCAGCAAAGTAAGTAACATTACAATCAACACATTTTTGCCAATGAGTTACAAGTTTGCTTATTCTGGTAACATAAAAATCTGGAGTTCTGGAGCTGATGAACTCTTTGAATGCACTTTCAACATCGCTTTGATTTTTGAACTTCTTCTCTCACAGGAAACCATCAAGGTGCTTGAAAAAGTGGTAGTCGGTAGGAGAAAGGTGTGGGGAATAAGCTGGGTGAGGAAGAACTTTGTAGCCAAGTTCCCTCAACTTCTAGAGCGTCATTAGTGAAACATGTTTCATGAAGAATGATTGGCCCTCTTCTGTTGACTAGTCTGAGATGAAGGAGTAGCAGTTTTTCATTCATTTTGGCAATTTCATGGCAATATGTTTTTGCAGTAATGGTTTTACTGGATTTTATAAAGTTATAGTAGATGAATCCAGCAGTACACCACCAAACAGTCACCATAACCTTCTTTTTGAAGAGCTTGGGTTTAGGGAAGGTCTTCGGTGCTTCATTTTGGTCCAACCACTGCAAAGAACATTTTTTATTATTGTACAGAATCTACTTTCCATTGCAAGTTACAATACAGTCAAGAAATGGATCGGTCTAGTTATGGAGAAGAAGCAATGAGCAAACTTCATACAGTTGAGAAACAGATCAGTCTGGTTATGGAGAAGAAGTGACAAGCAAATTTCATATCTGTGCATTTTCTGATTTTCATTCAAATCACGTGGAACCCATTTATCAAGCTTTTTTGATTTTCCAATCAAATGCAAATGGTTTCAGGCAGTTTTCTGGCTAACTTGAAGTTCTCGAGTGCTATTATGTGGATCTTTCTCAATGACGATCTTTAATTGACTGTCATCGATGACAGATGGGCATCCACTATGCTCACAACCTTCAAGATTCAGGACTCCACTGCAAAACCATTTAAACCATTTTTGAACTGACCACGGTCATTTCCTCACCAAAAGTTTTGTTGATATTGCAAGCAGTTTCAGCTGCTTTATGTCCTTTTTTGAAGTTGAACAGCAAAATTGCTCAAAAATCATGCTTTGACAGTTCTATTTCAGATGATTATAACAACGGTAAAAAAATATCAACGTTAGTTTATTGATGCATTTGGGAAGTCCATGTTTGTATTATCAGACAATTGCAAAAAAAAATATTTTTAAAAATTCCAAACTGCAAAAATCCGATACAAATACTTCATGGTTCAAAATGTTGCTTACTTTTTACTCAACCTGATACATTCAGTAACCATGTTTTGCTACTATAAGACATCCTACTTCATAGACAGGTATTATACATTCTATCCTCCATGTTGAGAGTTAATCAGTCCCTTTGAATACAAATGGATTGAATTTTCTCCACTCTGTTCATACTTTAGCTACCATACTTTCAAGACTCCTGCCACTACAGTTAATGAAGACTAAGGCAACAGAAGCTAAAAACTGCTTCTAAGAAGCAATTTGAGCATTTGAAAATTTATTGCGTTTTATGTATATGAAGTCTTCTCTGTTAACCAGTCTATTATTCCACTACATCTCTTGTGCACTTTTAGATTACATTCAATATATACAACAGAATTCCTACTTCCTTTTTTTCTGCATATTGATCAGAGCCACTTCTCTGATAGCAGATCAAAGTTAATTTTATACATAATTGAGATAAATTTTTAAACATTTTCAGAGAATATATGGAACAATATACAATAATTGTCAGCTCAGTGTTATGGCATCAATCAATATTTTAGTTGCTTGGTTATTTTGGGGAAGTATGCAAGTGTGATGAATAGAGTATATTGTAACTAGCATGAGTGGTTTTGAAGAGGAAAAAAGTGAATGTGTGTGAAAAGAGAGGAAGTAGGAAGTTAAAGAGAAGAACTGAAGCTACTGTTTTTAAACTCAGTTTCCCAAGTGCTATCTTGCACTGCAGCATTGACTAAGTTATGACACATAAAGAAAATGTATGTTATTTTTAGCCATTTAAGTCACTACATGTACACATATATATGTATACAGACATATAAATATGTATATGTACAACATGTGTGTAAATATATATATATATATACATGTATATATATGTATATATATATATATATATATATAT
>NC_068984.1:23120366-23140637 GCF_001194135.2 Octopus bimaculoides
TGTGTGTGTGTGTGTACATATATTGATTTATGTGGGATAAACAGAAATTATATATACTTGAACTGCCATTTACTACCCCCAGTCATCTGTCATATATATACAATAAGTTTCTTTCAGTTTTCCTCTCAAATATCCACTCACAGAGCTTTAGTTGGCCTGAGGCTATAGTAGAAAACACTTGCCCGAGGTGCCATGCAGTGAGACTAAACCCAGAACCATGTGATTGTGAAGCAAGCTTCTAATCACAATGCCATGCCTGTTCCTGTGGAAATCACACAACAAAATAATTAAGATTCCATGGGTACACATTCCTTACATACATAAACACAGACATTCAGCAATCCCACTCAAAATATGGTTAAATGATTTCATAGTTAGCATTATTATGCATGTTATCTGCAGTATGGAATATCCAGCTGTTGCTATTAACATACATATTACCACTTCTTTCTAATAAAAGCAAAGAAAAATGTAGGCATAATTACTATTTTCTCCAGATATCAATATTTGAAAATTAATAATGATGATTATTTCTTTATTAATTCACTACTGCCTTTCATGCATACAATAAAAACCTACATGTAGGGATTACAAAATGCATGGGAATGGACAGAATGAAGTTATACAAAAAACAAGAGGAGATACAAAGACATTATACAATATTTATACACATGGGCATATTTATACATCATCATCATCATCATCATTTAATGTCTTTTTTCCATGCTGATATGGGTTGACAGTTTAACAGGTGCTGGCAAGTGAGAGGACTGCACCAAACTCCAATGTCAACTCTGGCATGGTTTCTATGGTTGGACGCCTCTTCCTCATGCCAACAACTTTACAGTGATTGCTGAGTGCTTTTCATCTGGCACCAGCACTTGTGAGGTCACCAAGCAACTAACAAGTCAAGGCCCTCCTCAACTGGACACTGATCTCAGTGTCATGTTACTCAATCACATGACCATTCATCTTATATTGTCTCATAAAAGCAAGGCTTCTTCATATATTTACATGCTTTTTGCTTATGCTCAACAATTTTTTTCTGTAGATATTATCTTTCACTTTCTTTCCATGATGGTTTGTCATTCCTTTTTAGCCGCCATCTCTTCCCCATCATCACAAGTCATCTGCTGTTCGTGGTGGCCAGCAAAGAGGATTTCTAGTTATCCTGAAGACAAGGTAAGCTTTTTTACCATTCTTGAGATGCAACTGGTGGTGTAGGTGGAGATACTGTTGAAACAGCTTCCTTCACAACCTGCTGTTATTGCTGTTGCCAGTTCTTCTACTGCTGTTCTTTCTTTCTCTTTTGTTTTTCCAGTTCCTCAGATAAAAAGTCCTCAGGTGGCTGTTACTGCCACAAATGTAGCATCTAAGCTTTCTACTCCCAACTGCTTATCTCATTGTTTTAATTTCCATGCCCAAAACAGGGCACATCTCTGAAATTACCATGTGGTTTTCAAAGGTTGTTAAGAGTTGTATGTCCCTAATGGCCCTACCTGACTCCATATCAGTTACCTCTGCAACTACCTCCTGTTCACATTGCACTAGTGAGAAGCAGGGAGTAAATATCACTGCAATAATTTTGACTGTGACTCTTGTATTCTGCTAATTAACCTAGCCTATGGACAGATGTGTGACATATCAATCCAAACTGTCACCTAGGCAAATACTCCCATATATTTTGTCACATCAGACAGAGCTGCCTTTAATTGTTCTTTTGAGGCACAGTGAATGTTCCTTTTGCTTTTCAAGAAACAAAGGTATATCACTTTTAAGATTATTCTTTGATAAACTCCACCACTGAGTGAAGTGATCAGTGACAATGGTGAGATCCTTTAGGAGTACAAAATGAGGACTAATGAAGAAAAGATCTTCAACAGAAAAGAGAAAGTTCTTCATGGAGAGTTTTTTCAGCAAACATCAGATGAAGCTGAAGAATCCTGGAAATGATAAAGACATGGGTTTTTTTTTTTAAAGAGGGAGACAAAAGGACTGATTTTTGTTGCTCAAGAAGAAGCTTTAAGAACCAGCTCATTTAAGTGTACTATTGATAAGACAGCAGTATCAGTTTTGTGTAGATTATGTGAAAAATCATCTGAGACAGTGAGACATATAATTAGTGGATGCTCAAAACTGACTCAAAAGTGGTACAAAAATGCAATGACAAAGTGGCAGTGTGAATACACTTGGAGTTGTGCAGGAAGCATGGACTAGAATGTTCCAACAAATGGTATGAGGACCAACCTTTGCTAGTAGCAGAGAATGATCAAGTGAAACTCAGATAGGATATGTCAATCAACACAAATAAGAAGCTGCAATATAACTGGCCAGATATCATTCTCCTATGGAAGGAGTTCAAGTAATGGACCTTCATTGACATAGCTATAGCTGCAGACCAAAATATAGTGAAGAAGGAGGACAAGAAAGTCAGCAAGTACCAAGACTAAGCATTGGAAGTGAAGTGCATCCATACATCCTCAAAAGTGAATGTGATATCTATTGTGATTAGTGCAGTTGGGGTCATCTCAAAGAAAGCAATATTCTGACATCAAAAGCTGCAAATATCAAACTTCATAGGAAGTACAGAGTAGACAGCAATACTTGGAATAGCACATGTTGAGAAAAGTAATGCATCTCTAAGCTGCAGAATGGAGCTGAGATGTGACATAAATAACTCAGAAGATAGGATAAAATAATAATAATAAGTATTAACCATCTCTTGAATGAATGCAGTAAGCTAACACAAAAAGAGTATAGTCACAGGCATGACTGTGTATGTAAAAGAGTGCATTGAGGTGTTAACTGAGCATGTGACTTCAAAATAATAGAAAAGTGGTATGAATACAAACCAGAGGCTGTGACAGAGAATAAGAATGACAGGATTTTATATGAATTCCCAGTAAAGGCTGATTATACAACTGAATCAAGAAAATTAGATATGATTATAGAAGTCAAAAGAAACTGTAAGATCATAGACTTTGCAATATGAGATGAAGAGATTGTGGAAGACTAAGATAACTAATATTTTTGTGGTAATTGGTGCATTTTGCACAGGATTCAAACTGCTAAGAGACTCAAAGAGATTAGTATTGAGACTTTCATTGTTGGCCTGGAGAAAAGTGTAACCTTGTATTCTGCAAAAGTCTTTAAGAACAATTCTTGAGATTTGAGGAAAACTTGTTACCAAACCTCAAGACAACATCCCAGCAAACTAATTTAGCCTGTAACAGTTATAATAAAAAATATATATATTTTATAACACTGGTACAAAGCCTCAAGTTTTTAGGAGAGGGGTTGATTATACAAGTTTTAATATTTGACTGGTATTCTGTTTTATCAAGCCTGGAAGAGGGAACGTTAAGTTGGCCCTAGGGAGATTTGAACTCAGAATGTAGAGAGCTGTAACTAAGTACTGCAACAATTTTGCCAATCCAATGCAATAACAATGTTATAACAAAGACACAAGCTCTGAAGTTTCAGAGCAGGAAGCAGTCAACATTTGTTTAATGTTCTAATGTTTCTTCTACCAATCCAATGCCCTTCTTATAATAATAATAATAATAATAATAATAATAATAATAATAATAATAATAATAATAATAATGGTTTCAAATTTTGGCACAAAGCCAGGCCAGCAGTTTTAGGAAGGGAGTAAGTCGATTACATCAACTGGTACTTATTTTATCAACCTCAAAAGGGATGAAAAGCAAAGTCGCCCTCAGCGGCATTTGAGCTCAGACTGTAAGGACAGATGAAATGCCACTAAGGATTTTGCCCAGTGTGCTAACCATTCTGCCAGTGCACCAATGGTTTCTAATTTAAGCACAAAACTAGGAGGGGGTTCGCAGATATTGTTGATTTCAGGACTTGATTGATACTTGATCCTAGAGGGATAAAAGACAAAGGTGACTTTGGTGGAATTTAAATTTAGATCAATAAAAAGCAGAAAGAAAACCAGACTACATTTTTTTACAATGTTTGAACAATTCTGCCAATATTTGTAACAGACTTTGCTTCAGATTTACAGGAAAGGATATAGTCAATTTAATTGACTCAATATATGACCAGTAGTTATTTTATCTAACATGGCACCAAGAGGATCTGAACTTGGAATGTAAAGAGATAAATAAGTACCACAAGATATTTCATTTGACATTTTACCAATTCTGCTACTTCCCAATCCTAAAAGCTAAATAATTTTTTTTTTCTTTTGGTGAAATGGAATGATACAAAGTACAAACTGTTGAATGTGACTGATGTCATTAATTCAATGTTGCAAATATTGAATGTTAATGCTTATGGAAAAAAAAATGGAAGACACAAAATCAATAAATGTTAGTGTTTTTGGAAAATATATGAAAGACACATACAATGAATTATTATAATGAAGGAGTAAATGGAAAATGTCTCACAAACAGCTTAACACTTTTGTGACCATATTTCTTATGAAATATTTGAATTGCTTTTGAAAATAATCCGGAATTATTAATTTGGAATTTGAAATTAAAACATGTTCTTGCATATAATTGAGCTTAAATTTAAATAGAAACTCTGTAAAATGATTCTGATGAGAGAAGGAAGGGTGGTTTTCAATGGGTTGATATGTAAAATATTTCAAGGGAGAAAATACTTCTGGTAAAACAAAAAAGGATACAATTGAAAGGTGGATGCAGCAGACAGTTTCAAGAATGGGAAAGAAAACAGCTAGGAATTTCAAGATCACATTCTCAATATTATGTGATTACTTATAATAACAGTAAAAGAATTAGACAGAAGACATTGCAGAAGGCAAGTTTTGTCAGTAAATTGAATAGTTCTTCTCTTCAGTCGTAATCAAGCATAGGATTCATTAGAGGAGATGTTCCATCACAAACATATCTGAGTGATACTCTCTGTAATCATGTTGTTACATCATTTCAGGACTGAAGTTTTGTCCATTCAAAGAAAGTACCAAGTATTCACGGTAAAACTAGAAATTGTTGTTAAGTATGTTGAGTTACTAATATTTAGTATGTACTTTTTTTTCATTCAGTTATAAACTATATAAGTTATGTAAAGTACTAAATAATTCCACCATCTTTTGTAAGTTTTACCTTAATCCTTTACCTAAATTATCTAATTAAAATCACACTGATTAGAATTTTTCACATTTTCCTGTTTGTGAGCTCATAATCTAACATGATTAATCAAAGAAGTACTTCATTAGCTTTAATCTGGTAAGTAGGAAAGAACCTTACCCTAGTCTAGCTCATTTATATTCTTAGTTACCAAGACATATTTATTTATTAGATTCATTTACTGTATTTGCAGTCAATACAAAATAATGTCACTGACAGACACACTACAGCCTCTGAACCAAAGGCACATTGTTTCCTCTCTCAGCCATTTTCTACTGCTTCTGTAAAGGCCTCAGCTCTTCAGAGCAGGCTGGGTTCATGCCACCTCCATTATCTTGACATACATTTGTACTAAAAACAGACAATATCTATGCCTATGTCTTTAAATGTAGTAAAAATTTAAAATGTGCTTCAGTTTATAAAGATTCAGATTTAATTTTTTTTTAATTTTGAAAAACATTATTTTAAAATTAAAAACAGTTGCCAGATGTCCAAAATGAAAATCAAAAGACTGTAAAAAAAATAATAGAAATAATAAAGTTAGAGGAATTTAATAAAAAAAAATGCATGCTTAAACAAAAATACTTTGTTCTCCTGAGACAACATGATTAGTGATGTGTGCATCACTGTGCAAATTGAATTGTAAAATTGAGTAAAAATGAAAGTACAACATGATTTTCAAAATGAATTGATTTTCTGGAGAAAACAAACAAAACAAAACATGATTATGTGATTTTTACAATGTTAAATTTACAGCAAGTGCACTTTTACAGCATACACCAGTAAATTCAAATATAACTTTAAAATCTACTTTTTGTTTCATTTAGGGCATGTGAGCTGTTACTGTGTAATTTAGACAGGAACTATAATGAATGAGACTAAACAATTCTTTTTCCATATATTATAATACTTAAAAAAATTAGTGCATATTTTTTCTGGAATTTCATTGCCCAAAATTAAGGGTATGTATTATATGTATGGGTATATATGGTATGTATTGTATATGGTATGTATTGTATGTAAACTCAAATAAATATGGTATTTTTGATTATTGACTTCTCATCAGAATTCAAGAATCTGTTAAGTGAATTGAAGATTTCTTTTAACTAGACATAAAGTAAATTTGTGTGCAGACACAGATATTCCTGATTAGACTGACCACCCCTTCTCAATGCTTAATTTCTGCTTGCTAGATAAAGGATTATAGGAATAGTTAATTCCAACAGGATTTTAATGCAGAATATAAAAATTGAATGTGATTGAATAGTTGATGCTATTTAGTCCAGCACAACAATATCTACAGCTCACTGCCCTTGTTAACTAAATCATAGTCAAGCCAATGAAGGAGCTTTTGCATACTTGCTCATCCTTCTAGAAATAACAGCAAAATCTCCCTTGAAACACACCCTATCATCCTAAAAGAAGAATACACTGGATTTTTTAACTTGAGGTACACTATTCCAGAAAAATAATTAGAAAATTAATGGCCATAGCTTGAATGCCCCTGATCCAAGGTCAGCTTGATGAAGGTTGACTTGAGACTAAATAACAACAAAAACAGCAACAACAATTAAATGATAGTCATTTCAAATTATAGTTTAAAACCGGGGTTGCCAGATGTCCCTATTTGAGTGGGAATGTTCTGATGAGGCTAGTAAAATCCTAGCTTTTGTAGACAGCAGAATGTTGGCCTTGCCAACTGATGAAAAGTACTACATTTCTATTGGTGTCAAATCTGAAATTTTATATATGTGAAAAATAGCAAATTAGAACTTAATCTTTTAGTTCTATATCTCTGTAGCAACAACAGACTTCAATTATTGGAATTGGCAACATTTTCAGTTGTTCAGATAATATGATTGCCTGCACTCACATTATCTGGATGGAAAGTATTAGATTACAAGAGAATGATCTAGATTTGAATTACTGCTGACCCTCTCCTGGCCAACAATCATTATTAAAGGCATTCACAGATGCCACAGTAACATTGCTTACAATTTCATCAATGGAATGGAAATCATCATGCTTTATTGTCCATCTTCCATGTTGGCATAGATTGGACAGTGTGACTGGATTCAACAGGTTCAGGGACAGTACCATGCTCCAGTGTCTGCTTTAGCATAGTTTTTATGGCTGAGTGTTCCTCCTAATACCAACCACATTACAGAGTGTACTGGTTGCTTTTTTCATGGCACCAAAACTAGTGAGGTCATTATGCAGCTTGCAAGATTAAGATCTCCTTCAATTGATTAGGGAAGCAACTTTATGTGAGGAGATGAGAGAAATGGCCAGAAGAGAGGATTTTTTTTTCTTTTCTGTAGAGGAGTTACATAACAATTCACATTATAAAAGAGATAGTGATAGTAAATAGGATGGAACTGAAAAGAGAGATAAAATAGTGGCGAACCCTTATGATATGAGGTGAGTAGAAGTGAATAGGGACAGAAGAACTAGGGCATGTAAGGAATTAAATTCTTGCTTTCAAGCTCACACTTTATCCATTCAACTTTTCTGCATTCCATCATTTCCGCAATATTTCTAATTTCTACAAAACCCTTCAAAATGAATGATTACAAAATAACATTTGAGAAGAAATAGACAAAAAGAATTATGAATTTTGACTACACACATTTCAATGCAGTTCCTAAACATCTTTAGTTTAATGAATATAGCTTGGAGAAAAACCAATAAAGCAATTTACTTCTTTCAAAAATATTGGAAGTTGAGTTGTTGATCAAAGAACATTAAAAAATAACTTAACACGACTTTCAAACACAAACTGTAAACTGAACAGGGATTTGAAATTATATATATAAGAAAAGAAACTGAGTTAAAAAGTTCCAGTATTACATTAGAGTGACTGTAACCATGTAGGCTTTATATGTATTAAAATTGTCCAGTAGTAAAATGAAAATTGACATACATACTTTGTGTATATTTTATGTTTAAAATACAACTTTGTGTGTTGGTTTGAGATTCTGAAAATCTGACCAACTTTGTTTACAAATTGGTGATCAAATATAAGATCAATATACTTCATCAAAACAAGTGTTTCTAACATAGACACAAGGCTTGAAATTTGGCAAAGAATAGTCATTTACATCAGCCTCAGTACTTAATTGGGAATTCATTTTATCAACCTAAAAGGAATGAAAAGCAAACTTGTGCTTAGTGAGATTTGAACTTAAAACATAAGGAGCTATAACAAACGCCACAAGGTATTTTGTTCAACACTTTAATGTTTCAACTAATCACCCACCACCCTGTATTTCATTAAAATTATGAATAATAATAATAAAAAGATACTATAACCGTTATGCCATTATTTTGTCATTCACTAAATTATCGATATCATCATCATTGTTTAATGTCTGCTTTCCATGTTGGCATGATATGTGGCTTGAGTCTGATGAACATCTATGTTCATGAGCTGTAGCTTGGGTCTCTAATATGTGGCTTGAATCTCTCGTGATCATTTGTGTTTCAACACAGATAGGTAGGAAGCAACTACTACAGTCCATCCTTTTGTTACCACATTTCTGTTGAAATGTACTGCTTTTGTTTCAATTAATTTTTAAAATAATGAAGAATTTATTAGAATAACTTTGTCAGTATTAATCTGGTTTTTGGAACTTAAACTAACTAGTAATTTTGATGCAAGGTTTTTTAACTTTGATCACTTTGAAACAAGAAGTTTGCATATAGAACCAGGTGTGTTATCAGGTGGCTTGATATCGAAAGAGTTAAAGTGGTAGGAAAGGAAATTTCAACTGCTAAGTTCCTAGATTTTTCACTTAGTTCAGTTGTCATTTTGTTTTCCTGTGTCACTTCTACTGATCAACATCTCAACAGGAAATCATAACATGAACATTCTTATCACAACAGAAATCTTTTTACAAATTATGCTAACATTATTTTCAGTTTTTCAAAATATTTCCTAGTTTCCCAAATAATTTGAGATTCACAAAATCCATTGTTATTTGAACAATTTCAGAAATAGTGGAAACAAGATTTGGTGCAGACTTTAAAAAATTGTTTCTACTATTGACACAAGGCCAGTGACTTTAGTAGGGAGAGGGTCAGTTGATTATAGTAACCTCAGTGCTCAACTGGTACTTTATTTATTGATTCCAAAACAATAAATGGTGAAGTTGACCTCAGCAGAATTTAAACTTACTGTGTAAAGAACCAGAAGAAATGTCACTAAGCACTTTACTTGCTGTGCTAATGGTTCTGCCAACTCACTGTCTTTTTTCTCCAAACATTTATGTGTATATCCTCTTCACAATATTGTTTCTAATTTAGAGACAAGGTCAGAAATTTTGAGAACCAGTTCTCCACCCCACTCCCCAGTAACTGTGTACTTCATTTTAATGGCCCTGGAAGAATGAATGGCAAAGTCGACTTCCTTGGTGGGATTTGAACTTGGAACATGAAATGTCAGGAGAAATATTACAAAGCATTTGTTCTGATGCTCTAACAATTCTGTTGCAAATTAACAATTCTTTTGTTGTTGCTGTTGTTTAGCTCAAAGGTTACCCTTGATCAAGCAAATATTTGATCAAAGGTAAGCTGACCATGACCACCCAACCATTCAGTTTTTGTGTTAGGTGTAGTGTATATAGGACTTCATTATGTAAAGTTTCCTTCCTTTGTAAGAGGGCAAGTTGTAATATGCAGAAGGATTTGGTTGCTATTTTCAGCAAACTCAGCAACCACATACGGTTATTTTCATAATCCTTAGATAAAGTCATTATGCTGGAGCAATTTATGAACAAGAGATCAACTTTTCTCTTGCTTCAATACTAAACCTGGAGAAAAACTGTCAGCCTTTATATTATTCCTTCACCATAAAGCTATACAGTATATGAACTTGTGTTACTGTTATTGTTATTTAGCTTCTAGTTAGTCTTATCTATCAACAGATCTATCATGAAAGATATATCAATTATGCCCATTCTATTGTTTTTTCAGACATTATAAACTTAATACAGTTTCTTTTAAGATGATGTGTGATTTAAAGGAGATTTAGTTACTATTTCTAGCAGGTCAAGTGATCATATAGAGACCTCCCCACTAGCTGTTACACCAATAGTGTAAAAGTCATTGATTATCATTTGAATGATGATCTGAAAAATGTCAAAAGTATTTCCATTAGCAACTAATACACTGAACCGCAAAAGAAACAATTTTTTTCAAATGTCGTTATTATATAGTAAATTCTGAAAATTCATTCCAGGGATGTAAGTACAAATATTCCAAGATAGATATGCTAGTTTATGACTGAGACCCAAATTGCAGGAAACCTTTCAACTTTCCCTGAAACAAGACGCCAAAACGCAGCTGCATTGAATGCCATAGGTGGCAGTCGCAAACAATTGTCATGAAAACCAACATGCACATGCATCTCGTGGAGGTTATGGATATACAAATCAACTTGGAACCACATTCCTGGCATTCGTAAATTGGACACATCAGATATGACCCGATTGTCAGCAGCACAGGGAGAACAAGCTACTGGCCAATTTGCAAGCAGGGCAGTGTGCCCTAGTTATTGCGAAAGCTTACAATGTCCATGTCAACACCATCTATTGCCTGCAACAACGATACAACAACATCAACAGCACTGCAGACCATGCCTACAGAAGGCACTCCTGAGTGACCATGCCCAAGCAGGACCACTTCATCCACCTGCAACACCTCCATGATTGCTTCAGACCAGCCAGCATGACAGCTCACGAGACCATTGGCACTGGTCAGCGACCCATCGGCGATGACATAGTATGATGTCAACTGGCTGTCAACAACCTGTGTTGCCATCGTCCTGCTCAAGGGCCTGTCCTCACTGCCCACCACTGTCAAGCTACACACCACTGATATTGGTGGCATCAACAATAGAGGGAAACAGTCTTCTCTGATGAGAGCTGGTACTGCATTTCAACCTCGGATGGCAGAGTGAGGGTGTGGCATAGGAGGGGTGAACGCTAGAGATGCGTGGGGTGGCCAAAGCATCATGGTTTGGGGTGCTATAAGCCTGAATCAGAGAACTGGGCCCTATGTGTTCCAAAATGTTGGTGTGGGCAGGGGGAATGGCATCACTGCACAGCGCTACATTGACCAGATCCTAAGACCACACATCATGCCTTTCTTCGCACGTCACCACAGCCACATGTTCCAGCAGGACAAGGCTCCCTTCCACACAGCCAGGGTCACCATGGACTTCCTGCATCAGCACAACATCAAAACCATGCTGAGACCGGCTCTCAGCCCGGATTTGAACCCAATTGAATACCTGTGAGATGAAATCCAGAGAAGGTTGAACCAGGTGGTCCCAAAGCTGACAACTCATGTGGAATTGGAGGCAGCTTTCCTCAAGGTGTGGTCACAGGTGCCAATGGCTTTTGTAAACCACCTCGTGCACTCCATGTACTGATAGTGTATGGCTGTTTTGAACATCCAGAGAGAGCATACACGGTATTGAACATGTCACACCCTTCAATCTCAATGTGCTGGATCTGCCCACTACCAGAACACATGACAATGATCCATAGACTGTGGTTAAAGCACATCCAAGAAATTGACTTTATCAGATTTATCAAAATTTATCTCTGGCATAATGAAATTAAAACATATTTCACAGTCACATATGTCTTGCATTTCTTTTGCAGTTCAGTGTATATGAAATCTGATTGGCTATTTGTAATTTATTTAACATGATCATTTGCAGATACATCATATATAAACATATGTTTATGATGCAGCTTTATAGCATAAAATTCAGCTGAGATGATCAGTCGTAAATTCTGACATTATTGTTAACTGATGCTAATAAATAACAAAGATATCATTTTTGTATAATTATTGTGTGCAGACATCCAAAACTATGTCCCAAAATATGGGGAGAAAACTTATGATTGAATTTATCATCATCATCATTTTAGCATCCACTTTACCATGATCAGATGAATAGGATGGAATATATCGAAGCAGATTTTCTACAGTTAGATGCCTTTCCTATCTCCAGCCCTCACCTATTTTCAAGCAAGGTAATATTACCCATGGCCAGACATGTTCTTGCAGAATGTGGGAAACGAAGGACACCTCTTATATGACATTGACAGTTATTTTTTACAACTACCACATAATGGTAAGTCAAGGAGACATAAGCATGCACACACACGCACACACACACACACTATAGGCTTTTTTCAGTTTCCACGTACCAAATTCATTTACAAGGCTTTGGTTAACCTGGGGTTATAGCAAAAGACACCTACTCAAGATGCCACGCAGTGAGACTGAACCCAGAGCCAGGTGGTTGGGAAGCGAAAGTCTTTCCACACAGCTATGCCTGCACCTATTTCTGAATTTCTCACTAAGGTTTAAAACACCATCAATGATATTAAAAAGAAGTGACCAGTAAAAATGGCAGTGGATCAGGGTCACCATTCAGAACATTCTATAGTGTCTTAGTGATGTATATGATTAAAGTGCACAATTCGTACCTAATTAGAAACAAGTTATTCTCTGTGCTACCATTTATTATTATCGATTTTTCTTATGTTGCTCTAGTGCATCTTCATTTTCTTGTTTCAAGTACAGTCAACAACTCTTCCAGCCACTTATTCAATTAATTAGAGCTGATGCTTCTTAATAAGACAGACTACTGAATTTTACCTCCTCATATGATAACAACTTTATAAAGAGTGCAAATATATGTATAAATGTAAATTGTTTGTGTTGAAAATGTTACTAAGTTTGCGGAAGATGTAAGATTGGCCTACTTCTAGAGAAAGTAGCAATTTAACTTAAAATTAGGGTTGTACTACGAAAACCATAATGTGATTATTGTTGTTAATGTACTTTTAGTGCTTTTACATTACCAAACTAAAACCATTCAATTTTTAATTTTAAAAAATAGGAACTTGATGACTTACATGCTGTGTTAGTATATACCTTCTTTCAGTTTATGGTCATCATAAAAATGATATACATACACCATCAGAAGGGCATTGTTATCAAGAACAGTGAACTTATCAACCTGAATTGAAAAATTTTAAACCTGGTTGTTGTTCAGTAATCAGAAACATTTCATCAACATTATTCAACATCCACTTTCCATGCTGGCAAAGGCTGGATGGGTTTATCACATTCTGAGTCAGTTCTTATTCAAAGTTACTGCCCTCCTTAAATATACCAGGAGACCACATCTTGCTCAAGCATTTTATTTTAGCAAACTATCATTAGTTGAATGTCCTCCAATTACCAGCGATTTTACTGAGACCTGTTGCAAATGAAAAAAATACCTAAATACAAGTCCTTTACATACCCAGCTTTTGTGAGATAATCTATAATTTAAATTTTCAGTGTTGTACTTGTCTCACAACTGATTTGACTTGAGACAATATGTTGATTTGAAATTAAAGTAATTACAACATTGAAACATTATTTTAGCCAAACAGTTTCTGTATGTTTTTGAATGACGAAAATGCTTTTTCCACAATGTAATTGTTATAACTTAAAGTTTATAACATATCTCTATAGATTAGCAAGATTACAATATTGATATAAATGTCAATAATTAACATTAAGTATATGAACAAAATAAAACCTCAACAAGTTAGAAATGAATCTTTTTTTTTTACTGGCCAAATAAATTCTATTAGGTTAAAGACTTTATCAAACTATCTTTAAAGCTTTAAAAAACAATTATTATTTTGTGGCACCAGCACTAGAGAGGTTGTCATGTTGTCAACAAGACAAGACCAAAAGGTCTGTTCAACCCTTCATTGTTTGCATATGTTTGCCAATCCCTTTATTGAACATACTGGATGTTTTTTTATCATTGTAGCAGCATTAGTAGAGCTGCTATGTACACAGCAAAACAAAAAGAAGTCTTCTCTACTCTGTATCTCTCCATTTGTCTGGGGATATCCTTTCATAGTTAATCATAGTTAATTCATGCATAACTGAATGAATTAAAATTCATAGCAACACCAACAGTTGGTTGAACGGAATGTTCACTCAATATTTCTAACTATAAAAAGGCAGCAAGCTAGCAGAATCATGAACATGCCAGGCAAAATGCTTCACAGCATTTCATGTCATTGTGTTCAAATTCTGCTGGGGTTGACTTAGTCTTTTGTCTTTTCATGGTCAATAAAATAAGTACCGGTTGAGTACCTGGGACAATACAATCAACTTAGCCCCTCCAGCTGAAATTATTGACGTTGTGCCAAAATTAGAAACCAATATTTCTAGCTATAAATATTTAGTTTCATTGCAGCCCTGTTATGTGGAAGAACTCTGTGAAAGACATATTTTTAAAATTAATGGGGATTTGACCAGGTTTATGCAATATCAGATTTAATGAAGACACTGGCCTTAACAAAGATGGGGAACAATAGTAAAAGCAGATTGGCTAGTGTTGAGTGCACATCTCTCACACATGAACTCACTCTTCTGGAAAAAGAAGAAAATATAGATGTTATCTAAAATTCTCAGGCTTAAAACATCCTATCTCTAATGATGCAGGGACAATTTGTTTTATTTATTTATTTTACATGCTGGTGCCACATAAAAGCACCTATGCCACTACCACATAAAAAGAACAACTATTCCAATGCCATATATAAAGCACCTGGTGCCATGTAAAAAGCACCCAGTGTACTTAGTAAAGGGGTTGACATTAGGAAGGATATCCGACTGTAGAAACCATGCCAAAAGAACTGGAGCAGCACTCCAGCTGGCCAGCTCCTGTCAAACCATCCAACCCATGCCAGCATGGAAGATGGACATTAAATGATGATGACGACGATGATTTTTTTAGTAGATTTGTTGGGTATTTTTTATTGGCTAGGTGTCAAATGTAGAAGTTCCCTCTAGGCTTGTTGTAAACAAACAAAATACTAAGAAATAAGGATTTCACATACCCAGCTATTGTTAGATAATCTACATCTTAAATTTTCAGAGTTGTATTTGTCTGGTAAGTATTTGAATAGAAACAGTATGTTGAATTGAAACTAGAGGAACTACAGCATGGAACACTCATTTCAAAGCCAAACATTTTCTGTGTGTTTTTGAATGGCTAAAATGCTTCGTCCATCACATAATTGTTATAACATAAAGTTTATGATGTCTCTCTAGAGATTAGCAAGATATCTTTACATTATCATTCACATAAATGTCAATAATTTAACATTAAGCTTAGGAACAAAAATAAAATCTCAATGACAGGTTGGAGATGAATCTTTCTTTTCTTTTTTTGCATTTTTTTGTGTTTTGTTCTTGCCATATAAATTCTGCTGACATTTTATAGTCTTAGGGTTGGAGACATTAGCAAATTATCTTAAACTCTCTGACCCATCCCATTGTTGTTCATTGACCTGCATACACTGAATTATGGTACAGTGGATAATGTAAGTGTGGCTGTGTAGTAAGAAGCTTTCCAACCACATAGTTTGGGGTTCAGTCCCACTCAGTGGCACCTTGGGTGAGTGTCATCTACTAGGGCTTTGGGCTGATCAAAGCCTTGTGAGTGGATTTGGTAGCCGGAAACTGAAAGAAGCCTGCTGCATGTATATATATGTATATAAATATGTGTGTGTGTGTGTTTGTTTTTGTCCCCTACCACAACTTGACAACTGGTGTTGGTGTGTTTATGTTCCCATGACCTAGCTGTTCATCAAAAGGAACTAATATAATAAGTACCAGGCTTTAAAAAAAATAAACATTGGGGTTGATTCATTTGACTACAAGTTTTCAAGGTGGTGCTTCAGCATGGCTGCAGTCTGATAACTAAAACAAATAAAACACTAAAAGAATACTATGTCTGAATAAATGATTGGATGGTCATGATTGCAATGCCTTTGATCATTGGACCTCTTGATCAGGGTTGACCTAGGGTTAAACAACAACAATAACAATCAAATAAGAAGGCAACACAAAATAAAACCATTAAAGTGGAAAATATAATGATGTGTGATTGGGAAAGCTTCCAAGAAGAAGATATATCATTATAAATAACAAAAACAAAAAATAAAACAATAAAAAAAATGCTGAAGTTGAAGCTCAAAAACAATAAAAAAAAATGCTGTGAACAGAAATTGTAGAACATTCACACAATAAAGAAGATGTCATAAGTAGAACAATAGCTGTGTAGTTTGGTTGTATGACTACGAACTAAAAGGGTAAATTTTCTCACCAGTGGTTAGATGTTAATCTTATCTTAGGTAGTTCAGTTAGTATTTAAAATATTTAATGTAGTGTTCATCAAAAATGTAATTAGAAATACTTATGTGGTGAGAAAAAGATAACATTAGCTAGCTCAATGACTAATATTTTGATTATTTTAACGAGCAAGGGAGACATGATTGGATATGTTTCAGCTTTATTAGACCTCTTCAGTGGTGAAACATACACTTCACCATATTTGCCAAAGCAGTGATTATAAAATCATTAAAGAGATGTACAAAACAAACGTGATAAGTATATTGTAAAATAATAAATCACTGAAGTTAATTACTTAGAGAAGCTATCAATTTAGTTTTAATACCTGCTTTCCCATATTTGCATGGGTAAGATGGAATTTGTTGATGCAGATTCTCTACAACCAGATGCTTTTCCTGTTTCCAAAGACGGTAATATTCTCTATGATCAGACATTGTTTTCACAGAAGATTGGAAATAAAGGACACTGGTTGCATGAGAGTGGCATTCGTTTATAATTGTCACATGATGTCAAGGTAAGGAGACAGTAACATATGCGCATGCACACACACGCATATATGTATGTATATATGACAGGCTTCTTTCACAAGACACTTGCCCAAGGTGCCATGTAGTGGGATTGAACCTGAGACCATGTGTAGAAGATAATTACTGAATAAATATTAACATTATACAGGTCTATATTTAAAAGATGACGAATTATGTAAATTTACATTTGATGGATATTTGTCCTCATCTTGTTTGTTATTAATATAACGTTTCAGCTGATATACCCTCTAGCCTTCATCAGGTGTCTTGGGGAAATTTCAAACTTGGTTTCTCATTCCTAAGGTATTTTTCGATGTTGTTGTTGTTGTTATTATTATTATTATTATTATTATTATTATTATTATTATTATTATTATTATTCAGGTTACTGCCTGGAATCGAACTCGGAATCTTGGGGTTAGTAGCCGCGCTCTTAACCACAACGCCATATGCCCTGATGAAGGCTGGAGGGTATATCAGCCGAAACATTGTGTTAACAACAAACAAGATGAGGACAAATATCCGTCAAATGTAAATATTAACATGTTTAATTCAAATTAGTTGGGCCTCTATTGGTCAAAGCTGACCATTCACCTGTCTGTAAAAACCCTGGCAAGATTTTTTGAGGAAGACTAATAGTTGCACATACATGCCTGTCTCCTCTCTCCACAACACCAATGTTATTTCGAAAGAAAGAACACCAACTTGGGCCATTAAAGCTTGGCACCAGTGTTATTGTATGTGGTGTTGTCTGATTACAAGAAGCTGAAACATACTGCAAGAACTAACATCTTTACCACATCACTACTCTGGATTGGTGCTTTAAGTTAGTGTTAATGCTCTAATTATGTGTTGAAGTAGAATAGCCTTAGGAAAGGACTCTCAGCTGTAGAAATCTGTATCAAAGATGAATTCTTTTACTTGTTTCTGTCATTTGACTGCGGCAATGCTGGAGCACCGCCTTTAGTAATGTTTCATATCCTAGTGGCCTGTTGGAGTTTTCACTCAAGACTGCCCTCACAGCGTTTCAAGAGAAGGAATACTTAAGTGGTTCCCAAATGTGAACGAAAAATGTTACATGATCCAGTGATTTGTTGGAATTTCCACTGAATGTAGTCTTTATGTAGTGTTTCAATGAAGAGGTCAGCTTCTCATTGCCTCCTTTATTGTACACATAAAGGAATCTGAGTTCAACATTACTAGCTAACAATTCACCTATTAAATACACATTTCTTTTAGCCATACTTATAGTACAGCTCTATGGTACCTTTTCACAGCCAAAGAGACTGATGTAGTGAGAACAAAATCAACTGTCTTTGCTACAGAAACCATGGAAACACTGGGAATAGGAAGTACATCCTTGATTCTGCAGCCATATCAACTCAACCAACAATAAGTAACTGCCTTTTTAGCTGTGATGACAATTATTTGTCTAAATAGGAGAAATGAAATTGACAGAGTTTGTAAAATCAAAACAGAGTTCTAAAATCAAGTTGTTTAGCCCCAAGTTAGGTTTGATCGAGCAGAATAAGCAACCACATAGAAGTGCCTTTAAAAATCAAATAGATTGTAGAAACAGAACTTGCCAAATTATGAATATCAAGTTGCTGTCAAAACTCTCCAGCTTTGACTATCCCGTCATTTTGGAGCATCAGTCTTACCTTCTGTTTAGGCAGTGGGAAGATTTGGCTATTTTATTCTTTTTACCTAAGTGTATAACAAGACTCAGTGAGTTCCAAATACCAAGTTGTTTAACCCTTTTGTTACTGTATTTATTTTTAGATGCTCTGTGTTTCTTTCAATTACTTTAAATATAAACAAAGAATTTAGTAAAGTAACTTAGTTGTCATTAAGCTAATGTTAGGAACATAAATTGTGACTAAGGTATGGTGGAAGATTTTAATTCAAAACTTATGAAAACAAGACATTTGTACTCAGAGCCAGAGCCAGTTTCAGTCAGGTTGGTAACGAAAGGGTTTCAACCAGGTCAGCTTGATTGAACAAATGTGATCAAAGGTACTTCAGCTAAATCCATCCCATCGTTTCAGAGTATCAGGCTTTCTTTATCCAACATTGCTGCCTGTTTAGATGGCAGAAGAATTTCACTGTTATTTTTAGCAGGATGAGTGACCACACAGTGAAATAGAAATCACTGAGTTCCAAATGTCATGTTGTTCTTTAAATTCAGATCAGGCTTGATTGAGCACTCCATGCTATGATCATCATGTTGTTTTAATAGTATCGAAGCTTATATTTTCCAGTGTTACACTTCTTGCTTTAAATGGTGGGATGTGATTTGCTGAGCAGATACGAGTGCTATTTCTAGCAGGATATGTTATCATGGTAAAGTTCTTTTAAAACTCACTTAGTTTTTTAACATTCAGATTACTCTGTCGAATGTAATGCTTATTAAGTCACATTGTTTTGAATTAATAATGCATTATCTCATAGCTTCGGGATTTTGATAACGTGATTCATTATTTTTAGAATAACATTGAAGGATATGTATGAAAGGCCAGATCTGTAGAATATTTCAGCTGGATATGGCCAGTTTAAATGCTAAAGGGTTAGAACTGCAGACCAGCATAGAGACAGAATTCATTGTAGTTAGATTGTATTAGTGTTAGATATTTCACTTCTGAAAAATAAAACCTTAAAAAAGGCATTTTCAAAATTTATATACAGATTATAGAATATATAAGCAATTCCATTAATTTAGAGAGAACAGGCCTATAACTTCTTACATGCTTCACTTTAATTTGTGACTTATTCACAAACAGTCACAATAAAAGTCACACATGAATAATAGATATTCATTTTATTATCAATTTATTAGTTCTCCACTCCAAATATATTAGAATACAAGAGAAAAAGAATGGAATAAATAAAGGGTCCACAGCAGATAAAAAGTACCAGTAGTTGCTAGTTTGTTTAATTTGGTGTTATTTTCTCCTATCTCTTTCATTTACATATTATGTGTGTGTGTGTGTGTATGTGTGTGTGTGTGTGTGTGTGTGTGTGTGTGTGTGTATATATATATATATATGTTATATATATATTATATATATATATGTTATATATTATATATATTATATATCATATATATATTATACATATACACATATAATGTATATATATATATATTATATATATACATATAATGTCATCATCATATTATATATATATATATGTATATTATATATATATATTATATACATATTACATATATATCTATACATATAATACATATATTATGTATATGTATATTATATATATATATGTGTATATATTATATATATTACATATATATATATTCATATACATATATATATTCATAATATATATATATATATATATATATATATATATATATATGTGTATATATATACACATGC
>NC_068984.1:23140703-23142001 GCF_001194135.2 Octopus bimaculoides
ATATATATATATATATATATATACATACATACATATATATACATATATTCATATATGTAGTTAATTTCTTTACACTAACAGACGGTGTCTGGGAAGAACATTATTCAAAAGTCACAGAGATAGTTGGGTTTACTATGGTGCTGCTGCAGACAAACAACAGGAAGACAGACAGAATTGTCAATTCAGAAAATAAATTGAACCTTTCTTTTCCTTTTTTTTGTTTTTTGAAAAGACAAAGGAAATATAAAAAAAAAGAGAAAAAATCCTTCATAAAATGAATGTTACAAGTAGCACCAATTTATTCTAAATGGCACCACAGTTACTAAACGGTATCCACTGGAGTATGTGATTAACCATTCCTAAAGAATACAGTCTGATATAGAATATCTGTTATTGAAATGGACACATTGTGTGTCTTGAATACTAATGAAGAAATTAAAATTCTACATTTGTACAACTTGATGAGCAAAAATTGTTTTTTTATGAAAATATGAATATTTTATGCTTGTTTGTTTTGGAAATATATAGAAGCTCAAGCATTTAAGATTAAATTCTTTGATTTTTATCATTTTTATTTTTTTGCCTTTTGCTATATATGTTGATTTTTTTGTTGGTATTTTTTGTTTGCAGAAAAGCAAAATATATATATGAAGTAAATTTGTACTTTATTATTATTATTATTATTATTACATACATTACGGTTTATTTTCTATTTTAACTGAATTAATACATCAGGTTAATTTAAGTTTCAATAAAATAAAGCTTTGTTTTAAAATTTTTTATTTAATTTTTTTTAATATTTTTTTCTTTTTTTTTGTGTGTGTATTTTTTAAAATATATAATAAGCAAAATTTCGTTTGTTTCATTATACTAACAGATAAACCCAGTCTAATGAACAGTGTGCGAGACTGCAGGTAATAGGTCTGCTAATATGGTGATTAAGATATACGTGAGAAGAAAATGATCTAAATAAGACACAAAATATGCCAAAAATAAATAATAATGGCAAGCGCCAAAAATGTATTGATTCTGTTTAGAAATGCAATTTTCAATTAAGTCTTTGTCCCTCTACTGTTCAATGTTCTTGTCTACACCATTTCCCATGCATATTGCTCTTATTTCTAATACTGGACAAAACAATGGAGAACAAACCATCAAGAAGGTAGTTCTTTACTGAATTTATGACAATTTTGAAGAGTAAATACTTTTGGCTTTTTGTTTGTCACACAAAAAAGTTAGCTATTTTGGAAAAGGGTAAACTACTCATTCTCAGTCTCTCTGATATATATATATATATA
>NC_068984.1:23142359-23143307 GCF_001194135.2 Octopus bimaculoides
ATATATAATGAATCTTGTGTTGATGTATTTCAAGCAAGAATGGAGCAAAAAAGCAACCTGGCATCTACCAAACAACAACTGCATCACAGAATCACAGAATCTCAGGAACATTTCTACAAATTCAAACTACTCAGTGCAGTGTTCCAACATAGATAAAACATGTGGAGGAAGAATAACAATGGAGATCTAAGTGTAAAACAAATATGTAGTAAACCTTTGAATAACCAAAGTACATTTCTTTAAAAAGAACTAAAAACCCACACTGAGCCACTGGTGCCAGCTGGATTGAGTGGACTGGAGTGATGTGAAATGAAGTGTTTTGTGCTGCCTAGTCCGGAAATCAAACCTATGATCTAGCAATCATAAGTACTAGGTCATTTGCCTTCATATACACGCAGACATAACTTTCAAGAGATATGAAACATAGTTTGAGCAGTGTTGTAGTGCACCTGAGCACTATACACAATAATTTCATTATTATTATGATTGGAAGCACATGCATTGTTTCTACAAATGGTAACAAGTGTCCAGCTATCCTTTATTGATGTGATTATCAAGCACATACATCATGTCTGATGAGGGATTGTTAAATCTAAAAGAACTCACAACACACTTCAAAAATAATTAAGTGTCTAGCAACAAGGCTTGATCTACAGTTAATTAAAAAAATTTAAGTTAATTATCTTTTTGCTTCTCCATGTAGCTAATTAAATGCCTACCTTTCTCAGTCTTGTCATCTGTTAATATGGTCAAACATTAAAATCTAAACCAGCAACAAAATTCATACTGTTCGGCATACTGAAATACTGTTATGATATCTCATTATTCTGTTGCACTGGTATAAACTGCATTTGAATGCGAAAAAACCATGCCCACAATATATACATATATCCTGTATATATATATATATATATATAAACATACATAGATACATATATATAGATGTAT
>NC_068984.1:23143940-23146716 GCF_001194135.2 Octopus bimaculoides
TATATGTATATATATATATATGTTTATATATATATATGTATATATATATATATATATATAAACATACATAGATACATATATATAGATGTATGCATGTATGTATGTATATATATATATATCATGTGATCAACCAGATTAGCAAATATTGTTATACATCACCGGTCACAACGAGCTTATACATCATTTTAGCTTTCAGATGATGCCACCCGACTGGCTAGGTAAGCAGACGAACATTCCTCCTGATTGGAGGGCTTATCCATCACAGGGTCACCCATTTATAGCTGAATGGACTGGAGCGATGTGAAATGAAGTATTTTGTGCTACCTAGTTTGGAAATCGAACCCACAACCTAGCAATTATGTGGACAATACCCTAACCACTAGGTCATGTGCCTTCACATACACACACACACATATAACTTTCCAGAGATATGAAACATAGTTTTAGCAGTGGAATTTGGAGTAGATAATAGCATGTGGAATATCGGATTAAAAGAAAAAAAAGTCAAAGGTTGCCATTACATACTTCTGACACAAAAATGTGTTGAGCACTTGCTTTTGCACCACAAAATTACTGAAAATAGTACATTATCATCACCCTTATTAGTTAATGTCCATTTTACATGCTGGCATGAGTTGGACAATTTGGCAAGTCACGGGGCTGTTCTGAGCTCCAGTTTCAGCTTTGGCATGGTTTTTACAATTTAGAACAGTGGTTGTTGATGATTGTTTTTACCTATGAACCCCTTTGATTATTATTTTACTCTGGTAGCCCCATCCCCACCTCCCATAGCCATTTCATGTTTAAAACCTAGTTTTCTAGATAATAATAAAATAAATGCGCCCTTTTTTTAAAGCCTAGCCAGGCTCATGGGCCCGGTTTCCAGGTTTCAATAGCGTATGTGTTCCCCTGCTGGACGGGACGCCAATCCATCACAGCATTACTCATTTTTGCCAGCTGAGTGGACTGGAGCAACGTGAAATGAAGTGTTTTACTCAAGAACACAGTGCGTCGCCCAGTCCAGGAATCGAAACCAATCTTACGATCATGATGCTGACACCCTAACCACTAAGCCACGCACCTCCACAGTTTTCTATATACTACTTTCAAAATTCCCATTTTGCTTTTCACATACTAACCTGTGTAGGTTGAACTATGTTAAACACTGGAGAAAGAAACCTAGCTGTTTCTTGAGATACATCTAAAGTAAAACTTTTTCTTGGACACTTGATATACTACTTGAGGATCCCCAACTTACTATTTTGCTTGTGTAGACTCCCAGTGGCCATATGAGCCCCATTTGAGAAGCATTGATTTAGAGTATATCTGAAAAGAAATCTGTCCAACATTAACAACTGCCATCAATCTATCATCTCCTCTAATAGTATTATCATAACAGGTTCTGATTCTTCATCTCCCTGTCTCTTTATCTTAACCAAACTTTACCTGATCCTGCATGTACTTTGAAATTATTTATCACTTGTGTTTCCAACCTGGCTAATCTCACCTATTTATTCTAGTTCACCTGTTTAGGCAGGTGTTTAAAAAATAATGTTATAGATACTTTTTCTCTCCTTCAAGCCAGTAAATATTAAAAATAACCACCACCAGCCTTGCAAGTTTTCTCTTAGCTGTTACATCAAATAACCAGCAAATGATTTATCCACTGTGTAAGACTGTAAATACAGTATACCTACCTACTTGCATTGCCAACAAACTGATAACCAAATGTCAAAATAGTCACCACAGCTAGCTTTACTATCACAAATCTTTGAATGTCTGTGTTGTCAAATCTGTACAAAAGAGCTACATTTTTACTATTTTCACTGATTTATCTCTATAACAATGAGAAAGAGCAAATAGATTGAACTAATATGTGATTCTTAAGTAAAATTCACAAAACTTCTGTCTAATTAAGTGCTAATGTATTTAATATAGTGAAAAGGAAAAATATGATTGGAAATAATTATTTGGAGAAGAAAAAACAAATGTTAGCTTAATGACTAAAATCCTTTTAATTATTCCAGCAAGTACGAAAGTCCATAAGGCTAATATATAAACCCAATTTTTGTAGCATTAAGCAGATAAAAAATAAATACCCCATAAGATTATATGCAAAGCTTTTTACACATAACTTCTTCACAAACCTGACTCTTATTCTTCTGTACATTTCTCAGAAAAAGAATCAAGGGTCTCACCAAATATATTTTAGAAATTTTCTAGGATCAGGCACTCTAATTAATACACTGTACACGAATAGTTATTTCCCGCCAACAACCCCATGTTTCATACAATTGTATGGATTTATTGTTATATACATACATTTAATACGTTCAGACAACAAGCTGGCAGAATCATTAAAGCATCGGATAAAATGCCTTGTAGTAATTTTTACTGATTCATTACATTCTGAATTCTGCTGGGTCAACTTTGCTTTTCATCCATCATTCACCCAAGGTCAATGAAGTACCAGTCATCTACTGGAGTCAATTCAATTGGCTTGACCCTTCCTTTCAAAACTGCTGGCCTTGCACCAAAATTAGAAAGAGTTATTATGTACATACAGGCACAGGAGTGGCTGTGTGGTAAGTAGCTTGCTTACCAACCACATGGTTCCGGGTTCAGTCCCACTGCGTGGCACCTTGGGCAAGTGTCTTCTACTATAGCTTCGGGTTAACCAAAGCCTTGTGAGTGGATTTGGTAGACGGAAACTGAAAGAAGCCCTTTGTATATATGTGTATATATATATATATATATATATATATATATATATGTG
>NC_068984.1:23146799-23191352 GCF_001194135.2 Octopus bimaculoides
GTGTATATATATATATATATATATATATATATATATGTGCGTGTTTGTGTGTCTGTGTTTGTCCCCCCACCATCGCCTGACAACCAATGCTGGTGTGTTTACGTCCCCATAACTTAGCGGTTTGGCAGGCTTCCAAAGAATAAGTCCTGGGGTCGATTTTGCTCGACTAAAGGCGGTGCTCCAGCATGGCCGCAGTCAAATGACTAAAACAAGTAAAAGAGTAAAAGAAAAGAGTATACATTATATCATCACCAGCACCAGGGAACAAAAAAGTACTCAGTAATCAAAAAACAGTAATTGTAATATCTGGGATAAATTAGATAGATTGTAGGTTAACCTATAACAAGAGTTGTGTAACCATTTAATATCACAGCCACAGGATCTGCATACATACTATATATATATATATATACATACATACATATATATCACGTGATTGTCCAGACTATTGAATGGTGTTATACATTATTGGTCACAATGCGCTTTGCATCATTTTAAGTTTCAAATGATGCCACACTGCTGATTAGAGAAGCAAGCCACCATTCCCCCTGATTGGAAGGCTGTTCTGTCACAGGGTTACCTATTAACAGCTGAGTGGACTGGAGCGAAGTGAAATGAAGTGTCTTGCTCATGCTGCCTAGTCTGAGAATCGGACCCAGGGTCTAGGTATTGTGAGTGCAACACCCTAACCATTAGGCCACACACCTTCACTATATATATATGTATATAGAGGTTATGAGAGGTAATGGTGTCAATAAGACTCAAAGGTGTCAGGTAATGCTGAGTAAGTGCTATGGACAGACTATAGTTAAGCTCCAGGTTCGGTGATTATGCGAATGAGGAGGCTAACGTAGGTCATATATCAGCATGTGTATATATAAAACAATTAACAGAATGAGATAAAGATCCAAGGCTGTGGAAGATTTCAGAACATTTATAAATAGGTCTTACAGCTGTTTCCGGGATATTTTATATATCCCTTCATTGGAGACGGTGTGAGAAAATGGTTAAGCAATAGTTATTCTAGATAAGATATGAAATAGAGAGTGAAGTGGAGGAATGAAAATGGATGTGAGATATGCAGGGATATTGTATCTGTAGTTCCATTATTTAGGCAGAATGGCATTCCTATACCTTGTAAGTTCCAATTTTAAATACTGTTGGAACTTACACACAAGGTATAGGAATCTTATATGTATATCATTCTGCCTAAATAATGGAACTACAGATACAATATCCCTGCATGTCTCATGTCTATTTTCATTCCTCCACTTCACTCTCTATTTCATATCTTATCTAGAATAACTATTGCTTAACCATTTTCTCACACCGTCTTCGATGAAGGGATATATAAAATATCCCGGAAACAGCTGTAAGACTTTCTATTTATAAATGTTCCGTAATCTTTTACAGCCTTGGATTTTTATCTCATTGTTAATTTTTGTGTATATATATATATACTTTATTCATATATTAAGGCTTCCATTGGTTTCAGGTTGAGAATTTCTTTAACATGAAACCAATAGTAGCCTTAATACACAAACAATCTTTATCCAGCAATGTAGTGTTGAGCACTCCTCATTGTTTGATATTTACATATATATATATATATATATATATATATACATTATATTACAATTTAGCTAGGTGTAAAATAAAGCTTTCCTTCAGACAATTGCATATTTACTGAAGCTGTAGTATTCATGCCTCTTCTAAGAACATAAACATAGTAAGAACAAGGGCACTCAGAGCAAAACTCTGCCAAGGCAACACCAACATCCTCTCAACGATTAGCCAGAGATGATTTTTATAATGAGAATATCTAAAATAAACTCGACTGCTCTCACAAATGAGAATACTAAAAATGAACCCGACCGCTCTCAAAATATAAAAAAAACAGGAAAAATAATCCAGAATCTTTGTCCAGTACCGGATCAATCCCAAAATCTTAATCAGTTCATGCCAGTCATGAGGCCAAACATCCCTGAAAGTTTCATCCAAATCCATCCAGCGGTTCTTGAGATATCTTGTCCACGGACAAACAAACATGACTGAAAACAATATCTCTGCTTTCACTAAGGTGGAGGTAATAATGAAATAGCTTGCCAAGAATCAAAATTGAAATCTGAAGGTTAGCAAGGATTTGTTTTTATTCTAAAGTGCATAACACCCTCCATCCCATTTACAATAATAATTTGAATAGATGACAAACTACAAAATAAAATTTATATCTTTAAATATGAAGTCCTACTTCCTAAGTGGGCCGTTGCTGTAATTTAACCCCAGGTCAGTTGTGACCATCACATTCTTCTTCTATATTAGGGACTATATTGTCAAATGTAACCTTTTTTATTTAAAACTGTAAAGTGTAATTTGAGGGGAAATTGGCTATTTTTTCTAACGGGGTGAGTGACCACAAAGGGACATCTTCATTGGTTCATTACCTTCTAGGTTAATTATAGCTGTTTAACCCTGATTTAAGACATCTCTGACCAAAGGTTTTTCATGATCATCAGGAATAATGTATCTCAGACTACATCAATCAATGGCTGTGTAGTTAAGAACTTCACTTTGCAGCCATGTGGTTCCAGGTTCAGTCTCTCTGTATGGCACCCAGGGTAAGTGTCTTCTATTGCAGACCCCCAGATTGACCAATATAGATGAACACTGTCAAAACCTAGTGTTTGTGTGAATGTGAATATCTACATTCTGCACTTTGTATGAATAAGTTACTGATAATGATGCTTGACATTTATCTGTCAACAAAGCATTTGGTTTCGAAGAAGTTAAATGATAACTGCCTTACTTTAAAAAAAAAGACAAAAAGTAGGCAAGAGTTAGCAATATGAAGAACATCCAGTTGGGGAAACAATGTCTCAATTGTATGTATTCTACAACATACAGACAAATGAACAGTCCACCATGCTTTGAGAACGATTAGGCTGCTATTTCTTGCATATCAAGCAAATATATAGAAGTTTCCCCAATATCTTTGTTACTGACATAAGCAGCTACTGTTTGATTGCTCCACTGTTATAGTATCATGACTTCCATTTGAATGTCCTTCAATTAATGCTTTAATCAACATATTGCTTTATGTCTGGAGCACTGTTCGCTTCAGCATCAAGATGTATCTTTGATTTGATATGCCATGTCATTGAAAAGGAATAAGGATAATAATAATAATAACATCCATACAAAGGTCAAAGAAAAACTTGAGAAGGTTGAAAATGATCATGATACAAAATATTATTTAGTTTCACTATATTTTAATAAACCTCCATCTCCCAATATCTCATTTTCAAAGTCATTGCTGTTTATAACCAGGTTAACTCTCATAGAGCAGACCTATGATTAACAGTCTTTCCATGTTGTATAGTTTGTTTTAGCATTGGTGCCTTGTAAAATGTACCCAGTACACTCTGTAAAGTGGTTGGCATTAAGAAGGGCATCCAGCTGTAGAAACCAAGCCAAAACAGACTATAGAACCTGGTGTGGTTCCTGACCTTGCCATCTCTTGTCAAACCATCCAGCATGGAAAACAGACATTAAATGAAAAGAAGAGTATGTTCAGGACTACACTGTTTAATGTGTCCAGTAAAATGGTGTTTTGAGGGTAACTTGACTGTTATTTATAGCAAACTGAATGACTGCAGAGTCTTGCCTCATTTCAAATTTTATACTACACTTGAAGCACCATAAAACTGTTGAAGAGTCCAGAATTAATTGGTGGCTTTTTTTATGTTTATAATCCTCTACCACATACTTCAGCGATGGTATTTACACCTCACACTTCTCTCAAAATTTCCTACAGAAAACAGGGAAGATAGTTATTAACTATATTTCAGCGAGAACCAAGCAATAAAGTAATCACAGTAACAAATATTTCTAAGAAAAGTTATTGTTTTATTGGGGTTATACTAAATAAAATTAAAATTTGTGCAGTTTGAAAGCACAAATTGTAGCTGGAATATATATGTGTGTGTGTGTGTATATATATATATACAAACATACACCTTTATTTTGCTGGGCTCAAATCTCATTTATGAACCTATGGAAAACGAACCTCTACCAACTATTCTGCCTATATGTCTGTACACACCTTTCAATGCAATGTATGCCAGAAAGTTTGCAAGCCTAATGGAGGCATCAAAAGACATTTTAAGATCCACAAAGATCAGAACTTATCTGCAGCTCGTGGTGGTCCATATGGGATATGCAATGTATATGAGTGTCTTTTCAAAACATAGTCTGGTTTAAAAAGCCACATCAGATGACATGATAGTACTAAGGTGTAGGTACAGGAGGTGGTCAAATTCTGCATAATATATATATATATGTGTGTAGTCCTCAAAATCATTATCTTTCTGTCCTTTGTAAGTTTGTTCTTCAATCTAGGTTTTGTATATAAGGAGCTGTTGTCCTAATAGTTTAGTTTGTGATGTAGCTCTGGGCCAAACAAAATGTATTTTAAAACAAATACAGAATATGGAAAGCTTCATACAGTGCAGAGAGAGAGAGAATTAATAATTTGCTAATTCCATATAGTTTGGGTGAACCACCCTTCTGCAGAGAAAAAAGTAGTTAACAAATTATCAGAAATCAGAGATCACTATTTGTATATGGCAATCTCTGATTTGATAATGCTGTAACTGCTTAATGCCTGAAATATAAGGAAATATTTCTTTATTTTCTTATATGAAAATACTTCAAACCAACTACAACACTTTTCTTTCAAAATGTATATTGTCTGGCATATTGCTTTTCAATAAAACAATTTTTTTGTCTCAGTTAACTTTGAAAATAACCAAAGAGTTGAAGGAATTTTAATAGCAGAGTTTTTGTTTTCTTAAGATGGTTTTTGTTATATAACCTAACGAATATGTTCTGTTGTAAAATAATCAAGGTTTTTAAATGATAGGCTTTGTATATAATACAAAGCAGAGGAGAGTTCAGGTGAACTGAGTAAAGTATTATCAAGCTGAATTTTCTGAGTCAACAATAAACATAAGGTTATCTTATACCAAATGGACTGTTATACTAGATCTAAAGAATTTATGTTACTGTATATTTCAAAACTGTCTGCAAAATATATTTATTACATGAACACTTCAAGTCATTTTATTGTCTAAAAACTCCTTAAGTAACTGTCTTCAGTTATTTCATAAAAATCTTGTTGTAGTATGTTATACTCTTCTAAAATGAAATTCAAACAGGAGAATATTTGTTTAAAATACTTTTCATTTGTAGAACAAAAACAAAGAAATGTGTATGAAAAAATATGGTCCTTTCAAGCTATGTAATGTTTCTACTTGAAGCCACTCTTTCATATATAGAGCTAACACAGATCCAAGATTTAAAAACTCAATAGTTAAACACCTTACCAGAAAGTCAGACTTCACAAAACAAATTCATAATGAACATAACAATGTTTAGTATAATGACTATAAAATAACAAGAATTTCTTTATGGTGTACTCAAGGTAGATTGTAAGTGTTTAAGAGATGCAGTGGAATCAGAAAGCAGGTTGAAGGTAAAAAAAAACCTTTGTATGTTGTAGAAGCAGAGGAATATTTAGCAGTAAATATATTAAGAGTACAAGAACACCATAGGAAAAAATTCTCTCCAATGTTTGGAAGTAGTTGAAAGATTCTGTTGTCAATAGAGATGATTGCTCTGAAAGCATAAGAGTAGAAAATGTTTGAAAAGCTATTTGCTCTGCTGGAAATAAAAGTATTCTCTGTTTGAACAAAGGGTAGATTGTATAATGCTTATGTAAGAACTGCAGTTGATTGAATTGCAAAGGTTATAAAGAACTGAAGCAAGCCTATTCCACTAGTGTGCAACATCTATGTTAGATTGCACTGGTATGGATATGTAATGCATATATACAGCAGTTGGGTAAAGAAATGCTAGGAAAGCCAAATTTAAGGAAGATATGATTGAGGAAGTCTGATGAAAGATCAATGTAGAAGTGGTAAAAGTTTACTTCAAGATGTCAGAAAAGAGATGACAAAAGAATGCAAAGTGTAGTGAGACTCATCCACTGGCAATGAAAATTATGATAATCCAACACATATATGTATGTATGTACTATTTTATTTTGGTCAAGTCAGTCTTTTCTTATTCTGAGTTTCACTGGTAGATGTACAGGATCATCAGACAAGTTGTCACAACAAATTATCTGAAGATCCTGTGCATCTACAAGTGAAACTCAGAGTAGCAAGAGGCAGACTCAACCAAAAGAAAATATTATTCATCTCTACTATGGTACTGAGTACCCCTTTTTGGGACAGTCCACACAAAATATATATATATATATATATATATATATATATATATATATATATGTTGTTACTTGAGGCATTTGTTTGAAAGTTGCTGTCCAAAAATTGAGAAACCAGTAACAACCATATGGAATGCGATAATGAATTAATTGATATTCTGGTTATGTAATATTTGCGAAATCTAAAACAAATCGACTTTATCTCATTTTTGTTTTTATTTTTTTTTTTTGTTTTTAATAGGATTAAAAAAAATTGAAAATTTGCTGAAAAAGAAACAATGTTAAATGGAATATAAAATGAAAAAAGAACAGATGACAGCTGTGTTTAATCAATGGACAGTGATGTTTTATGGCCGAGACTTAACATAAATACAAGGACATCTGGTACAAATGGCAATGAATTTATGATGCATAGGCAAAGGTGGAATAAGAGGGTTAGAAAAAACCCCCCCAAAAACTGTATAAATTAAAATGGTAAGAGGAAGAGCCAATAAAATGAGAATGAGAGTGTAAATGTGACAGATCTGTTGAAATTTGAAAGAGAAAATGTGAGAAGCAGAAGTTGACATATGTGGTTAAATAATAATAATAATAATAGGCCTTTCAACTATAACCATAAGGCCTGAAAATTTGGAGGAGTGGGCGCTAGTTGATTACATTGGCCCTAGTGCTCAACTGGTACTTATTTTACCAACGCCAAAAGGATGAAAGGCAAAGTTGACCGTGACAGAATTTGAACTCAGAATGTAAACAAACCAGAAGAAATGTTGCTAAGCATTTTGTCTGATGTGCTAACAATTCTGCCAGCTTGCTACCTTAATAATAATTATAATAATAATAATAATTTTTTTATCAATCCTGAATGGATGAAAATCAAACTTGATCTTGATGGAATTTCAACTCAGAAGTTCAAATCGGAAGAAATACTACTAAGCATTTTGGCCAGCATGCTGACAACTGTCCCAGATTGCTGTGGCAATAGTAATAATAATAATAATAATAATCCTTTCTATTATAGGCACAGGGCCTGAAATTTGCAGGGGAGGGGGGAGTCGATTACATCGACCCAGTGCATAACTGGTACTTATTTAATAAACCCTGAAAGGATGAAAGGCAAAGTCGACCTCAGCAGAATTTGCACTCAGAATGTAGTGACAGATGAACTACCGCTAAGCATTTCACCCAGTGTGCTAACAATTTTGCCAGTTCACTGCCTTAATAATAATAATAATAACAACAACAATAATAATGCTAGTCAGTGCAATGAAGTGCTGAGTTTTGTAACCACACAAAAACATCATTCAATTTAAAATGGAGGACTGTATGGTTAAATTTTAATTTTCTGAATAGAAACACATACAAATGTGTTTCCCCACCTGTTAGCTCAGTAATATTCCTTTTTATTATTTTTGTATTTCATGCTATTTACCAACCTTTTCAGATACCACACACACAGAAGCACTGATAGCCATGAACAAAATAAAAGATTGGTGGTTCACAATTTAGGTCAGAAGTCAAAGGGATTAATAGTCACTGAAAAAAATGTGATGCTTATTATAAAAAAAAAAATTTTTTATCACAATGTAGCAAGTATATCATAGTAGCTCTACTTTCAGGAGATAGATATAATTAAAACCATTCTTCCATAAATGTATTAATTTTGACTTACAAGACTAAGATAAATAAAAAAAGATATACTGAAAATTAGGGAGTAAAATAATTTAGACTACTAATGGGGTAGAATTCATTATTTTATATTAGAAGTTTGATGGATAGTAGAATTGATAAAATGCCAGGGAAAATAACTTCTGGCAATTTAGGAATGTTTCTGTGTCCTGTGTTCAAATCCTGCAAGAGTTGATTTTGCCATTCTGGAATCAATCAAGTACTTGAGTCAATATAATTGATTGTGTTGTTTCCTATAATTGAACACTTGTGCCAATCTTAGACATCATTTTTATATTAAAATTTGAAAAAGAAAGAAAAAAGAAAAGAAAAAGAAAGAAAAAAAAACTAAATATAAAATGTCATTTCACACTATAGTAAAATATTTCTCAGATGTTTTTAAGGGGAGAAATGTAGGAGAATGAAACAAAAAAAATAAATAAATAAATTTTTTTTTAAATCAAATAATTTTAATATATAACATTGTTTCAAGTTAAAACATTAACCAAAGATGTAAAAGAATTGACAAAATGAAAATGTATAGTTTTTCTTTATACCTATGAAAAAAATTGAATGTTTGAAAACAAAACAAAAATGAACAGAAAAATGTTAAAAAATTTTTAAATAGGACTAAATTTTACAGTTTGTATAACAAGATTTATAGTAAAATACCTAAATATATGTTCCATATTAAAAATAATTATTATAGTCTTATCACTTATTTTTATTATTTTATTTTATTTACGCCTAAATTGATCTTAATCTTCACAATAAAGATACTTGTTTATATAAAAAAAATATACATACATAAATTAAAATTAGCCTTATTGTTAATGGTACTAATTAAGTATAGATATTTAGTTTTAATTCAGTATCTAAAGAAAGCATATTTTGAGGAACATAAATTGCTTCTATAAATAAATTAGGATTTTAGTCTCAAACATTCTTTACAATAGAGTTAACTATATATATAATGAGATGGAAGATAAAAGAATTTTTATTGATCACTACAATCGTTTCGATCCATCTACCATTGATCCTTCATGGGTGGGATGCTGCTTATCCCTCAGTATAGATGTGTCTCCTCACGTGATTTCAAAAGCTATCCCATTAAAATAGACTCTGTTTCACATGACATGCATATTTTCTTCTTGGTCTTCAAAGAAATGGTAAATTAATGGATACTGCTTCATTGTTATAGAAGATCAATCACAAAAACCAGATACAAAAAGAAACAAATATACAATAGAGCAAAAAATTAAAAAATGATTTTCTATAAGAATGAAGAGGTACCCACCAATTTGCCATTTCTATCACGAAGACCAAAAGGAAAACATGCAGTAATAAGTTGTGTGAAACAGAGTTTATTTTAATGATACCTCTTGAAATCACCTGAGGAGACACATCTACACTGAGGGATATACCTAAACCAGTTATGCAGCATCCCATCGACAGGGGTTTGATGCTAGATGGGTCAAAATGATTGTAGTGATCAATAAAGACTCTCCATCTTCCGTTTCTCTCATTAATTACATACCCAATGAACACTGAGTCAGTAAACGTGCTTTACCAGCAAACTACCAGGTGTATAACATAAGATTAACTACTACATATATATATATATATATATATATATATATATATATATATATACACACACACACACATATATATATATATATTTGTGTGTGTGTGTGTATGTATATATATATTAATGTTTTAAATAGGCACAAAATTTAAATTTTTATTGGAGTAGGTGGTTGAATGAAGATGTGAAGTTTATGCCTTCCTAGAGGTCATTGATTATGTAAATGAAATGAAAGACCTGGAGATGGGAATTAAAAGCAGTTTGGTTGAAGAGCCAGCTAATCAACATTTCATTTCTTATATTACACTGCTTACTACTTCTTGTGAATATTAATTTATGATGTTCATATTTTCTTAGTTATCAGTAATGATATAAATGAAGTGAATGAACTAACGACTGAAATTAAAGAATATGCAACCCAAGCATTTCTCTTAGCTTACTCTTTCTCTATGCAAATTTTTTTTAATATATATATTATTATACTAAAATAGCTTGTAAATTAAGGAACAAAATTTTTGAAAATTACTAAATATTCATCTAAATTATCAATATTACTAGAATTTTTTTTCTACTCATAATCACTAATAAACTAATATAAAGGTAAACTTGAAAAGATAAATAGAAGAATAACTTCATTTCTTTTGAAGTAAGTTTTTCTCAGCAGCTTTTATCATTCAGCAATGTCAATGAGATAGTGTCGTTGTAAAATGGTTTTGGAAATAATTGTGCCAGCATATATAATTCACTATATGCAGCCACCAGCTAACATAAATATAGAATGATGAATTAGTGCAAATCTGTTCAAATATATACATGTGATTACTGCTTTACTTTATACACACAAACATGTATATACATATATGTATGTAGACATATATAGTACACATACACATTGATATATGTCTGCATATATATACATATATGCATCTACACACATATATGTATGCACATGTGCATGAATATGGATGTTTATGATATATATAAATATATACATTATATATCTTACATACATGATCATTAATTATTCTGTTGTGTACTAGTTAGGAACAGATGCATTTATGCACAAGCCTTAATAATAATTAAAGCACATAAATACACATCTTAATTTTACTATGGATAGCTTTATATAATGGTATAAACTTCTATATGTTTCAGTAAAACATTCACTTGAATAGATCCCCTATATTAGCTTGGTCTTATTATGTTACTTAGATGAAGAATATTTACAAACTGCAGTGCCAGCACCCTCAATATAACATTTATGCAAGTTCACACACACATACACACACCCACACCACACACAGAGAAACTCATAAGTACATATGTGTGTATGTACGTATATATACAATCACACACAATTATATATGTACAGTTGTAGACATGTGACTGTATATATATAATCCCTTTCACACCTACATGTAAATTGTAGGAAATGATAACAGATCTGCTCTCACATGAGAGAGGGGTGAAAAAAAAAAAAAGGTGATTCAAAATTTAAAATTTCCTAAATGAATAATTATTTTATAATGAACTGTTAATTCCTAAATTATCAACATTTTGTTGTTTCATGTGTTATTATTAATTGTGCTGTAGAATTGAAACTAGTAGGACTTTCAGCTCGAGGACTTACATCACAAGAATTATCAATTGCACTCAGGCTGGATCCTTCGTTTGCTCTTGGCTGATCCAGTTTTTTTTGACACATTTTACAGAATCCTGTGAACTTTGACAGGAACTTGTCCATTGGTTCTAGTGAATGTAAACAGAGAGGAAGCCAATCCCAGTTCCTCAGTACTTTTGGCAGGAGGCTTTTCTTTTTACTTTGCAGAATATTAACAATGATAATGAAGGCAAGGAGTGGAATAATGATGACACTAGCTGTGATCAGTGCATATTTGCCAGCCAGTGACAAGGCAAAGACAAATGCTGGAAGCAGGAAAAATGCAGTCAGTAAATACATAAAAGCAAACCAACGGTATTTGGCCGTGGTGTTGCCCAACATTTTCGCCAGGTTTATAGGAAGCTTACGCATTATTGGTACTGGATAAAATATTAAAATGCCGGTTAGATTAAATAAAAGATGGCAGAGTCCAATTTGCAGAGCAGCTCTCAGCTTGTCTCCCGAAGTTGCCATGGCAGCTAATAAACCAGTTGCAGTCGTTCCAATGTTGGAACCTAAAGTCAGCGGGTACATTCGCTCAATGTGAATGACACCCATACCAACTAAAGGTGTGAGAGTTGATGTGAATATAGAACTGCTCTGAAGAATTATTGTTAATATAGCACCAATAATGATGGCTACATATCCAGTTAGAAATGAAAATGGTTTTGGAATGTCAGAGTTTATTGTTTTCTTCAAGGCTGAAGCTACAGGTCCACGGAGCATCGAATGAAGCAAGCGTACCATTCCCATTAGACAGAAGACCAAAGATAACAATGAGATGACCAGCAAAACAACACCGGATACCGAATCATTCCAATTGATATAACTCATCAGACAATAACCTGAAATATATTAAAAAAAGAAGTTAATATCATGTTTATATGAAAAAAAATTTCTTTTTACACAAAAAATCTATTATTGATAGCAAAATATCACAAGAAAATATAACATGCATATGTTAACACACATGTATGTGCACATGTAGCCATCCAACTACATTTTTTTACCATTTCTCTAGATTTAGGACCCATTTTCCACGGCATATTAGTAACCAAAATTACATTCCCCACTAAACAGAATACCAGCCGGTAACAGGGTACAAAGCCAAAATTTTGAAGGGGTGAAATGGAGGAGCAAGTTGATTGCATCTTCCTCAGTACTTGACTGGTACTTTATTTTATTAACAGACAAAGGTATGAAAAGGCAAAGTTAATTTTGGTGGGATTTGAATTCAGAATGTAAAGAGCCAGAAGAAATGCTGCCAAGCATTTTGTCCAACATGCTATTGATTCCGCCAGCTCAACACCTTATCCATCTACATACATACATCATCATCGTCGTTTAATGTCTGCTTTCCATGCTAGCATGAGTTGGATGGTTTGACTGGGAACTGGTGAAACCAGATGGCTGCACCAGGCTCCAATCTGATCTGGCAGAGTTTCTACAGCTAGATGCCCTTCCTAACACCAACCACTCCGAGAGTGTAGAGGGTGTTTTTACGTGCCACCGGCACAAGGGCCAGTCAGGCGGTACTGGCAACGGTCACACTCAAATGGTGTTTTTTATGTGCCACCTGCACAGGAGCCAGTCCAGTGGCACTGGCAACAACCTATATATAGATATAAATGCATACCTTTAGACATATGTACTTGCTTTTATGTATTTACTTTTCTACACTTTTTCATATGTTGAAACTTATAAACAAGCAACATTCTGAGACTTATACATATTTTGATGTATTTACAAAATGTTTAGTCAGCTGGAATAAACCTTTTGATTTAGTCTTTGTGTGAGAATTTTATGGAAGACAAATCTATGGTAGATGTCAGTGATAGGTAGTACACCCAAGTTGGAATTTCTCCATTTTGATGGGGTTTTTCTGAGTTTTGTTTTTCACAATGCTCTTGGAAATGATGGAGAGCATCTTTCTAACATTAAAAAAAAGTATTTTTTGGAAAATGATGTATGTTTTCTAAGGGCACCATGAAAAAAAAATCTAAAAAATCCTCATTAAAATGGAGAAATTCCAACTTCTATGTGCTACCTATCGCTGACATCTACCAAATCTACAAACAAGAATTGACATAATTGTATATGCAAGTGAAGCTACAGAGGAGGTCAAGTTCCACTGGACTGCAGTTTGTGATCAGATACATACTGCAAAAACTCACATATTTAAATTTTTATTAAAACCGAACAGAAGAATATATAGATGAAATAAATGTACATAAATGGGTTAAGATATATAAAATGTTTGTTAAAATACAAGATTTGAAATATTTATAGGTTTTTATAGTTTTATACTTGCAGGAGTTTCAAAAAAATCTAATTAGGATTGGGAGTTTTGGGAGGAAAAGTGCTAAGATTTCTGTAATTCGTAAATTGAGTGGTTTATGGTTATTAGAATATGATTAGGTTCTTGGTATTATATCCCAATCAACTTTTAATTTATGTTCGTGTTTAATTTATGTTCAATGTTCAAATAAAATTTGACAACGATTGATTGCGTGTTTAAGTCAGAAAGTATGGGCAAGTTGGTTATAAAGATTTTTAAATTGATTGGAAGTGAGCTCTAAATATACTTTAATATACAGCATTAAAACCAAGCACTGCAAATAATATCCATCCCAGCTATACAAGTATGGGGAAATGATTTAAAAAAAAAAAGTTAAAGAAAAAAATGTGTTTGTATGTGTTTATATATATTGTCTAATATTTTGCTTAGCTGTCATAAATACCGGCATTGTTATGGAAACAAACTCATAAACTTTCTTACCAAAATAAATATTAACCTGAGTTTTAATGATCTGGGACAGAAGAAATATAACATTTGTCACTTAGGACTTGTTTTCTGTAAAATGGTCACACGATTTAAAAAATAACAGTTAAAGAATGAAATATGAATGTGTCTGTATGTGTTTATATATATTGTCTAATATTTTGCTTAGCTGTCATAAATACCGGCATTGTTATGAAAACAAACTCATAAACTTCCTTACCAAAATAAATATTAACCTGAGGTTTAATGATCTGGGACAGAAAAAATATAACATTTGTCACTTAGGACTCGTTTTCTGTAAAATGGTCACACTAAGAATAAAGCAAGAAGTTTATTCCAACTAAATAAACATTTTTTAAATACATTAAAATGAATAATATGATTTCACTGTATGACATAACTTACATTTCTCTATGGGTGATGTTACATATATTTTCTCTAATTGTGTTACATTCTGTAGATTGGTTATTAAATTAGGACTTTCACTGGAAGACACATTAACTTCACGTGTAACATTTTGTTGAACATAAGTTTTGGTATATTTGCACCAAACCTGAAATGAGACAAATATTTATACATCAACTTTTAGTTATGCAAAATAAAAACGCAAACTATGGAGTCTCAACACAGTTGCATGACCTACAAAATATAACAGCTAAATCTCCCTAAAATCACACCATGCTTTCTTAAATAAGTAACACGTACATTAGATATTGTAGTCCTGTCTATTTCTAAAGAGACTAGGCCTTTGATCAGAAGTCAACTCGAGCATTTAAGGATACAAGGTCCAAATTTAGCTACAATCACTGCATTCCTATGCATTAATGTTTCTGAATTTATGTATTTTATGCTGAATGAAAATTTAAAGCTATTAGACTGCTTATTTGGTTTTTATACCATATACAACTTAAAAACTGCTCAACATAGTCCAGAACTTTTATAATTTCCTAAAAGATATAAGTTCATGCCAGCCATTTATAAAATATCCTAAATTGTTTTACGAGACAAAATGCATAACATAACTTATAATCTGATTGGATATTTTAGCTGAAACAAAACACAAAAAGTATGAATTAAAAATCCTAAAGCTGGGGGACCACCTTAAAGAATTAGAGTCAAAATAATTGGACCCAGTGCTTATTTTTTTTTAAGCTTGGTACTTATTCTACCAGTTTGTTTTGCCAAACTGCTAAGTTACAAGAATGCATAAACCCCAGCTGTCGACTATTTTGTTTGGATTTCAGAGTTGTTTCCCCTTGTCCAGATTTCTTTCCCTACTTGAACATTTTGATTTGAAAATATATTATTTTGGCTCACTACATGAAGTTAACCCCCATTTATCACAAATAGTTTTGTTTTTATTGTAAATCATCAGAAGTAACTGCCAAGAACAACAGAGCAACACAATGCCTTCAGTGTATAAGACTGATAAACATGACTGAAGCAGATCATTAATTCTTCAAGTGGATCAGAAATTAAGTTCAGGTTATTTCTATTAGCACTTTGTTGTGCCTTAATTATCAATTAGCCATCATTTTCTTTGGTACTGTGCCAAAACAACCGGAAAATTGCTTAGTAGTTTGAAGATTTATATAATGCTGAAGTCAAACCTTATCTCAAAAGAACCAGCACTGAAATTTTCACTTTAATTAGCATTAAGATGGGAAGATAGTGAAAACATGGTCTAGTGGTTAGGGTGTTGTGCTCACAATTGCAAAATTGTGGTTTCAATTCTCAGACTGGGTGGTGTGTTGTGTTCTTGAGTAAAATACTTCATTTCATGTTGCTCCAGTCCAGTTAGCTGTAAAAAGGTTCCATCAGTAGCTGGAAAGTTAACTCCTTAACAGGTCAATGCCTTGTTCTGTGGGGGAGTGTTGTGATTTCAGTTACTTATACACCTCCAACCTTATCAGTCCTAGACATGACAGATCTAAGGAGGGAAGGTGATGTAGTGACAAGAACCAGACAATACTCTAATATAATTCTATCCTCTTTGTTCTTAACAAAAATTGCAAACAAATTTTGCCTTTCTAACCCACTGGGCTGGTAAGATAAATACCAGTCATATACTGGGGTTATTATTATACTTTGCTTTCACAAGCAGGTGGCCTTATACTATAACCCTGAAAAGATGAAAGATAAAGATAACCGCAGTGGGATTTGAGCTCAACATGTAAAGAGCTGGAAGAAATGCCATTAAGCATTTCACCCAATGTGCTAATGACTCAGCAGTTTGTCTTACTCAAATGGCATAATACATCTTACAAAGGATGCTGGCATTTGTGTTTAAAGTTGTGGTCAATTAATTACTTATCCAAAGCATGGTGCCAGCAGAAGTATTCTTCCTTTCACCAGTTAAGCAAGTGAACATTGATATAAGAATGTTGATTGTAGATCATTGTTAAAACTGCAATACAAATGTTCTGACTCATAGCTCACTGGTGCTAGATATTGGCAAAATTGACAACATTTAAAAGTGATTTATTGATGATAAAATTCAATAATTAAAGCTGGAATTTTACCTTTAACAACCTTCTTCCACTCCAATATTGACCAGTGGCAATTCCTTCTATCACCTCTTTATCAAGCTACAAGAAAATTAGAAGTAATTTTAAAAGCCAACACAAAATAAACCAGCTTTCAGTAGTCAAGAAACATAAAAAAATTAGGGGAAGTAAAATTGTGATGTTCGAGCCCTTTCTCTATAATAAGAGCAGCATAGTTTCTTAAGAAAAGGGACTGCCGCTGGGAACTGGAAGTGAATTACTGATTGTAGAATGAAGGCCAGTATGGTCATCGTCTATATAATATTGCTGTTACTAATACAAATAATAATGATGATGATAAACACCACTTATATAAAAGTTGCCATGCTTCTCATGTTCAATATGTTTGGTGAAATTCAGCAGCAGATAATGCTTTTCCATGTTACCAACATAAAGAAATAATGTAAAGACTGTGTGTATGTGTATAAGAGCAATTACAATGTATAGTTTTATTTAACACATGACTATAGAATAATATTTAATTTTAGAGAGAGAGCAGTATGCACAAAATATTACACACAGAATTCAATACAAAGAAAAAAAATGTATGTTGAATTATAACCAGTAAACAGTTTCTTAGCAATAGAAGTGAGAAATGTAACTATAACATATGATATTCAATAAGGATGACAATTGTATACATAAATAATTCAAGTAAAGATACAGTTTATATTAAATGAAAGTAAATATTTTATATTAAATGAAGGTAACTTACCTGAACAATTAAGTTTGTAACAGGTCTAGTTATTACTTTCAGCATGTCAAACTTACGAGTTTTATACTTCGGAAGAGATAGGTTAGACACCATCAACCCACTCAGCTTGTAGAGGTAGCCTGTAAAATAAAAAATTATAAGATTTCAAAATACCCAATTGATTCTTATCATAATTTATACTATTGTCTTTATGCTCAATTAGTTAAAGCAGCAAAGACAATATTTTTACAGATGCAATCAAAAATGAAGACAAGCTCCTCTGCTGCAACAGCTATTGGACATAAACTTCCATGCTTCCTGAAATTCACCAACAATACCTGTTCCTCCCACCTTTTTTTAATGATTCATTCACTGTTCACTTCCTGTGCATTATTCTATGTACTCTTCATGCACTTTTGGCTACTCTTTCTGATGAGTTGTAGTACATCTGAGCACTGTATACAGTAAATTTACTATTATTATCATTATTAAACCTCTATGTATGTGTACCTGCTTATGACAAAAATAAGCATCATCTCACTGAATAACACAGCATGTTAATGGATGTTGGGCTTTGACAATTCTCAGATGAATGATGTTTATTAAGTTTAATATGACATCTGTCATGTTAAGATTTATTCACACAATTTGGATGACAAAATCTTAATTATTTTACTCTAATTTTATTCCCTGATTATGGTACAAATTTTTATCATTAGAAGAACACATGTGGGTTAACTTTTTACATATTTTGATGAAAGTGACATCCATAAATGCTATATTTTGTGAACATTCCTGATAGGACAGCTAGTCTCAATTTACAGACAACCTCATCAAGCTAATGTCAGTGAAGAGATAGTCTACATGGATAAACCAATTCTTGCTGTAGCAACATCAACAATAACAACTAATATTCTCTGAAAATATGCGTTAAACATATCAATTTGAAGTTTCATGCCTTAAATTCCTGTTTATACTATTTTATTTCAAAAGCCAACAGTCTATATAACTACTTAAAAATAATTTTTGACATAATACTAAGATTCAATATTAATTGTACCGATTCCATATTATTCCACTGGTCATCAGATGACAAAAAACTGAGCTACAGGACATATTGTTTACCAAATGTAAATATGACATCACCATCGATCAAATGGAAAGTAAACATTCATACACATGCTTGTAAACACAGACACACACAATGGGTTTCCATATAACTTTTGTCCACCAATTTCACTTACAGGACATTGTTAGGGAGAGGCTTATACCAGAAGATACTCATCCAAGGTACCACACACAAGTTACCAAACCCAAAATCCAACGATATTCTTTAAACATAGAATAAACGAATTTAAGACCCAAATTAAAATACAATAAACGATATGAAATAAGCTAGATCAGCAGGTTTTAATTTGTCCTTAAGGTAAAGTGCCAACAATGTCTTTCACAAAGATGTCAGTTTATTAATATGGAGGAAAAAACAAAATTTCCTCAATATAAAATCTACCTCACACACAGAAACAACCATTTCGAAACAAATAGTATGATTAGTCAACCTTCTGTTGGAAATGCCATTTTTATAACTACGGTTTAATGCCTACAAAATAGCAACAAAACCAAAGGAAGAGAAATTTGAAACAAAGCTGCTTAAAGAATGAATTTCAGCAAAAAAAAAAAAAAAAAAAAAAAAAAAAAAAAAAAAAAAAAAAAAACTTGTTCTCTATTAAAATTTCACTAAAAGTTATTTCTAACCAATTAGTAATTATAGGAACAGATAAAAAGCGTAAATATTTGTTTATCTTCTAAATCTGAAACACTGCATCTCTGAAAAAACATTTCAGCCGAAGTAACAAAACTTTACAGAGTTATTTCCCTTAGTCCATATATTTACAAATTAAAGAAAATGCCAACAAAACCGATTGTGTTTTTAGACGGCTGTAAACTTAACATTGACAAATGAGTCAATGTAACATATTCGGTGAAATCAAGGTTATATTTGAAAAGACATTTGCTCTTGGTATCAAAACAAATGTAACTGATCAAGGAACCATATTGACTGTGGAGCAAACTTCTTTATCCCAGCCAATTTCATGTAATATCTAATTTGTATTTTATATTACACGAAATTATTTTCCTGTTTATTTGCTTGAGGTGTTGTTGAATGAATCGACCCCAGTACTAATTTTTCAAATTTGGTACTTGTTTCTATCAGTCTCATTTGCCAAACTACTGTTGCAGGGATATAAACAAACCAACACCGGTTGTAAAGTGGTGATGGGGGACAAACACACACAAATACATTTATGCACATATATGTACATACGATAGGCTTCTTTCAGTTTCTATCCGCCAAATTCACTCGCAAGTCTTTGGGTCGGCCCGGTGCTGTAGTAGAAGACACTTGGCCAAAGTGACATGCAGTGGGACTACACCCAGAACTATGTGGTTGGGAAGCAAGTTTTGATGAAATTTTCCTTGAATACCAAGTCTTTTCTACTCCAGGCAGAAGGCCCGAAATTTTGGGGAAGGGGGCCAGTCGATTAGATCGAGCCCAGTACACAACTGGTACTTAATTTATCAACTCTGAAAGGATGAAAGGCAAAGTCGACCTCGGCAGAATTTGAACTCAGAACGTAAAGGCAGACGAAATACCACTAACCATTTCGCCTGGTGTACTTATGTTTCTTATTTCTTTATTGCCTACAAGGGGCCAAACATAGAGGGGAGGGGACAAACAAGGACAGACAAAGGGATTAAGTTGATTACATCGATCCCAGTGAGTAACTGGTACTTAATTTATCAACCCTGAAAGGATGAAAGGCAAAGTCGACCTTGGAGGAATTTGAACTCAGAATGTAACGGCAGATGAAATACCGCTAAGCATTTTGCCCAGTGTGCTAACATTTCTGCCAGCTCGCCACCTTAAATACCAAGTCTTGAAGCAATACCAACCCTAAAATAGCCTTTATGAGCAGCCAGATTTCCAAGAACCAAACACTAATGTAATTCAAATATATTATCATAGAGCAGGGGTCTCCAAAGTGGTTGATATCGACCCCAGGGGGAAGAGATCGATGGGCCTATTCAAGGGGTCAATAAATGCACATTTACTTTATTACTATTATTTATTTATTTTCTTGTACATTCCTGGGGGTCGGTGAGGGGTCAAGGATTCCGTGAAGGGGTCAATGGTCAATGGCCAAAGTTTGGGATCCCCTGTCATAGAGTGACAACATATGTAAGTATATTATTATACTGGGTGGGAAAATGTGAAGGCACATGGCTCAGTGGTTAGAGCGTCAGTCTTACGATTGTGAGATTGTGAGTTTGAATCCCGGACCGGGCTGCATGTTGTGTTCTTGAGCAAGACACTTTATTTCACGTTGCTCCAGTTCACTCAGCTGTAGAAATGAGTTGCGACATCACTGATGCCAAGCTGTATCGGCCTTTGCCTTTCCCTTGGATAACATTGGTGGCGTGGAGAGGGGAGGCTGGTATGCATGGGCGACTGCTGGTCTTCCATAAACAAATTTGCCCAGACTTGTACATGGGAGGGTAACTTTCTAGGTGCAATCCCATGGTCAGTCATGATCGAAGGGGGTCTCAGCAGGGTGGGGAAAAAAGTCACACACGAAATAAGCTCAAAAGACACCAGAATTTTCAAAGACATGCTTCAATTTTTTTTTAATTGAATAAAATCATCATCATCGTTTAACGTCCGCTTTCCATGCTAGCATGGGTTGGACGATTTGACTGAGGACTGGTGGCTACATCAGGCTCCAATCTGATTTGGCAGAGTTTCTACAGGTGGACGCCCTTCCTAATGTCAACCACTCTGAGAGTGTAGTGGGTGTTTTTACATGCCACCGGCACAAAGGCCAGTCAGGCGGTACTGGCAACGGCCATGCTTGAAATGGTGTATTTTACGTGCCACCTGCACGTGAACCAGTCCAGCGGCACTGGCAACGATTTCGCTCAAATGTCTTTTCATGTGCCAACAATAAATAGACATGTTTATACATGATGATAAAAAAGAATAATAATAATCCTTTTTACTGTAGGCACAAGGCCTGAAATTTTGGGGAAGGGGAATAATTGATTACATCGACTCCAGTGTTTCACAGGTACTTAATTTATCGACCCTGGAAAGATGAAAGGCAAAATCAACCTCAACAGAATTTGAACTCAGAACGTAGCAACAGTTGAAGTACCACAAAGCATTTCATCCAGTGTGCTAATGAGTCTGCCAGCTCACTGCCTTAAATAATGTCCTAATAACCCAGGCATTTATGCAGTTAAATACAAAAACAAATAAATGAAGTCATAAAAACAACACTATTGAAACTAAGACAACAAAGCCTTGACGTAAAACTAAAACAATTAAATAACTAACCAGTTATATTCATGACTTCTATTATTTAAACGTCAAAAGAACTAGATTACAAAGTGTTATTTTCTATTAGCCAATCTAAAATATAATTTTCTTTTGTAACAAATGTTCAAATGTTTTAGTACCAGACTGAAGTAGAGGTGGAGATGAGATAAATCTGCAATATGCTGTAGTGTCCTTAAATTTTTGTTTTAATATGTGTCTTTCTTTTTGTTTACAGAAATATTTCACCATTTTGTTTTATTAACAACACATTTTTACAGGAAGAGAAAGAAAAACAACATTAAAAGGATAAAAGACAAAATTATTGAGAATAAAAAACCCGTAACTACCTCACCAAGAAAACAAAGAAAAAGAGAAAAAAAAGAAGGGGGAAATTAAATATGGTTCTACACCTGAGAACAAATGGTGTGTTTATTTGTACCATGTGGGCACGATTTGTAGAGAAGAATCGCCAGCAACACTTGCTAAAATTATCTCCAAACTTTTAAACTTCCTAACAAACTACAAGTACACCTGAACGATAACTATATTGATTACTAATAAATTGAGTACTGGGGTCTGAGGTTGTCATTGTTTGAACTAGATGTAGGTCTGGTTATTTGAAATAAATATCTTTTTTTATGGATAGTGTATCATCATCATTTAACGTCTGTTTTCCATGCTGGCATGGGTTGGACGGTTTGACTGAGGACTGGCAAGCCAGGAGGCTGCACCAGGCTCAAATCTGATCTGGTAAGGTTTCTACAATTTCTTTCAGTTTCTGTCTACCAAATCCATCCACAAGGCTTTAAGTGGGCCTGAGGATAGAAAACACCTAAAATGCCACACAGTGGGACTATACTTGGAACCATGTGGGTAGAAAGTGAACTTTTTACCACACAGCCCCCGCCCCGTATCTATAAGTGGAATTACATGTAGAGGTGTGCTGCTTGAAGTAACAGCTGAAACAGATATTGAAGCTCAGAGATATGATACAAAATCAATAAACCTGGACAGATGTTGTACTGCAGACCTATCAAAAATATGACAGCATGATAAAAAGAAAGCAAATGATAGAGTTGTTGTTGTTGATGATGATGATGACGACGACAGTGATGCCAACAGCAATAAGGAAACAACTAAAAAAATAGATTTAATCCTGTCAATTCCAGAATCACTATTTAAAACTGATGCCAGATATAATAATATGTACCATAAATGTTTTAAAGTAAACAACATTTATTTGAACAACAGAGACAAAATAAATAAAACTATGATTAACTAGAAATCTATGAATTTTAATATGACCTTGCTTCTGCTAGTCCTACAGATGCATCCATTGAAAAATTGATTAATCCAAATTAACTTTGAGTAGAAGAAATGAGCAATAATAGCATAATCAGTGACATAAAACAATAATAAATTGGAATTTAAACCTATGTTGTGCACTTGGCTCACCATAAATTTTCCTTCTGTTCACCAGCTTCATATGCTGTGGGCAAACTGATAAATTTTACTTGGATGTATTACTAGATAAATTTATTTGCTTTAACATATAAAATAGGAAGATCACTTACAAGGTTTATTGAACAGCAGATTGATTGAAAGTTACAGAGAAAGGAGTAATTACCAGTGCAGACCTCCACAGTAAGTAACAAGCAAACACTCAACCAATTGAACATATCATGGACGGTGGCAGCACCAAATGCTCTCCGGAATTCATCCCTATTTCCATACTGGGCCAGGGAAACAATTGTGTTGGTTACAGATGTCCCAATATTGGCACCCATTATAATTGAAATTGCAGGCTCGACATTGATCACTAGTAAAGACAAAATAAAGAAAAAAAATCATCAAATGTAATTTTAAAAACAATTTGAATCTCATAAATCTAAATTCATTCTTCTGAAAGAAATATAGGATATTTATGAACGCATTAAAAATTATACATTTTTTAACTATAAATTGATTGAAGATCTCTTAATAATAGTTCCAGTCTTTACTAGTTGCAGTCATGTAAATAGAGATATAGAACATTATAGTTCCAAAATATGTAATACTGATGATAGCTGATTTTCAAAATCCAGTGATGTTGTCCACACTTTGTATATCTCAAAACCTTAGATGAGTGAAAAGAGCAGAGTCTCCATCTAAATGCTAAGTTGTACCACTTCCACTTAATAGTAATAGGTGTGTTTACAGAGAGGCCATCAAGCTGCAGAGCTTGCTCTAACAATATGCCCAGGTTCAAATTTGAAAATACTCACGTAACACATGCAAGCATAGAAAATTAATAAACAGTAATTAAAATATGTCTTCCTGAATATTTCTTAGTAAACATTACTGTTTTCATTTTTATGTGTTATAAATTCTACCTAGGAATAACCATCTGCCTAAATTCTATATGTCTTTATGAATAAAATAAAGAAAATCATGTCACAAGACATTAAATGTTAATTACTATAGTTAATTGCTTGTTCATTTGGTTTTATGTCCCTTTTTTTTTTCCATGCTAGCATAGGTTAGATGAACATATTGAGGTATTGTTTTACAGTCAGATGTCCTTCTTGGTCTCCTAGCTGATACCTGTTTTTCAAGTAAGGGATAGTTTATTCTGCGGGTTATCAATGACACAGAGCCAGCAGACAACCCATTGACAGGGAAACACACACACACACATGCACATGACAAGCTCCTTTCAATTTTCGTCAACCAAATCCACTTATGCTACGCGTTGTGTTCTTGAGCAAAACACTTCATTTCACGTTGCTCCAGTCCACTCAGCTGGCAAAAATGAGTAACGCTGCGATGGACTGGCGTCCCGTCCAGCTGAAGAACGCATACGCCATAGAAACCAGGAAACCGGGCCCATGAGCATAGCTAGGCTTTAAAAGGGCGCATTTATTTTATTAAATCCACTTACAAGGCTTTGGTTGGCTTGAAGCTACAGTACAAGATGCCCAAGACGTACTGCAGTGGGACTGAACCTGAAATCACATGGTTTCAAAATGAACTTCTTAACTACACTGTTGAGAGAAAATATGAAGTTAAATACAAAATGCTCTTTCTCTCTTTTACATGTTTCAGCCCTGAGGCTGTGGCCATGCTGGGGCACTGCCAGTACAATACAATAATTCTATTTACTTTCAGCAATTAATTTTTCTTCAAACTGTCTTTCAAAACAATTAGAGAAAAGGTATATTCAAGTATATAGTTAGTACTAGTTTCATTTTACTATTAATGCTTGCATAGAAAACACAGCACAAATGGGGTTTGAATTTCAACTCCAAAAAGACAAAATTAAACAGGACCCAGTTAAGATTGCCACTCTACTTTATCAGTCACATTCCCATGGCTATGTGTGAAGGCTGTAATAAACAGAATGTAATGTAAGACGTACTGTTTGCTGCTACCATTGTGACAACAATGGACGTAGAAGTACTTGAGCTCTGCATCAACACAGTTGCAAGGATGCCAATCATAAGACCAGTCAATGGATTTTGAAGAAGCATGTGATTAGACATGAAACCACCTAGAAATACAATGAATAAAAATAATATTACAAATTCAACAAACATAACCCGTATACATGCTCAAACACACACAAACAAAAAGATATAAAGCTTTTAATTACAGTTGATTAATAGTTGGAATGAGGCCTAATAGTAGAAGGAATCACAATGATAATAATGAAGAGGAAAAGGAGGGGGAAACATTAACCAGGAACTGAATTTTCTGATTCATGTTATCAGACGCTGAAAAGTGAGATAATGTAAATATGTTATTTTTTACCTTCTAATTTTATACTATTATTAGATTAGACACGTGTCTATTAAACCAGTAAGCTTTTAGGTGAACAATGGAAGTTTCTGCCTACTAAAAGTAGAAGTCAAATTTTCCTCAGGTCATACCTTAGGAAAGAATGGAGGACATACAGACAAATAGACCAAAGCAGAAACACATTTTATCAGGTGTCTGCTTGATAAACGTTGCTTTAGGGCTAAACAACAGTCAATTAGCATGCCTTCAAATGAATTATTTAAAGTATTTACTTTTTAATTCAGATAGCCAGGCCTAAAATGATTATGCTTAATCAAGAAAGGAGCTGAAATACACACTAATTAACTTAAGCTCATGACTAATCTGGAAATGGTTGGATGCCAATGGTTCTGTTTTAGACCAACTGAAAAGTAAGACTAATTACATAGCATACTTCTACAATACCACAGTTGTTGGACTTTAATATCCAGTTTTGGGAATATTCCAGATATTAAATGTCTTAAAAAGAAAGATGGATTATATATATTATTGTGTGTGCATACCTATAATTATTTTGTCTAGGTATGAGGCATTTGTTGTAATGTTGAGATATATTCACCTTTGAAATATTGGTTTCAAATTTTGGCACAAGGCTAGCAATTTCAGGGGAGTGGGTAAGTCGATTACATTGACTCAAGTACTCAACTGACATTTATTTTACCGACCCCAATAGGATGAAAGGCAAAGTCGACCTTGGTGGAATTTGAACTTAGAGTGTAAAGACAGATGAAAAGCTATTAAGCTTTTTGCCTGTATGCTAACGATTCTGCCAGCTCAGCTGCCTTAACTGACCTTTGACATATCAAAAGGTAAACATTAGACTGAAAGGATGAAATATGCTAACCACAAAACATCTTTCCAGGCTATCACCACATCTCACTATATATATACTCACACACGTGCATAAATGTAGCTTGTGTTATGCAAATTAAATATGATTGCATAGTTTATTGATTGATTTAGACATCACTATTTTCCAATTAGTCCCATGGCATTTTGTCAATATACACAATTATTGAAGTGTACTTTGCCAATATTGCATAATTACTGCCAACAATCCTAATGGAAAGAGTTGAAAATCACTTTTACTATTTGGTGTTCTGAAATTGGTCCTATTATCTTGATAGGAAAGGTTGTTAGTTATACTTAAGTTAATATTAATATATATAATACCGTGAATATTTAAAAAAGTTCACTATAACTAATTACAGGGCCAGAAAAACAAAAACCAATGTAAGCCATTGATTAATATTAATTTAATTCTTATAAGTACGGGAGATAACTCCGTACATACTTCAGTTTAATTATGAGCTAATCGGTGAAGCACAACCTTGATGTCATTATAGTTGGGTATAAAGGGGCATGTGTACTCTTCTATATTATGGAGTTTTTTTCCAATTACTGATCATTAAAATGACTTATGGAACTGTGGTACACCTAAACCTTTGACCCTAAACAAATTTTACATATAAAATTCATCACTCTCTATCCAAGTCATTTTCCATCATTATACAAAGAACCACAAATAGCAACAAAAGCCGAAGACTTTCTGACTTCACAAAGACAAAAGACAATAATAATGATAAAATGTCAACAAGGAAAACCATTTAAGTTAACTTGAAGTGAAAGGAACCCCACACAAAATTCTAAATTTCTTTGAAACAGTAAAAACATCAGAAGTATCTACTCCCAGTTTCTTGTCTTTTCTTTACAATCACATAAACTAATTGGGTTCAGTTAGCCTAATTAATTTCCCCACTCTTACCTACCTCTTTGTAAAGACCCATTGGAAAACAATACTCTCTTCCCCAAATTCACTCTCTTGAGGTGATAATGCAAGCAGCTGAGCCACTGAAGGATGACCTCAGAATGCTGAACTTTTTGGACAAGATGACAAAGGACCAAGACACCAGGCACTTTGTTATACTCAAGAAGACCCATCCTCCACAGCAGAAGTGTTAAAACGACATCCCCCGATGAAAAGGATTGGCCTACAAGAGTCCTGTGCCAGAGCCATGTAAAATCAGTCATGCCAGCACCATGCAAAAGTGCTCATGCCAGTGGCATGTTAAAAGCACACAGCAAACACCATCAGCATTCTTTGAGGAGAGAAGTTGATTACATTAACCCAGTACTTGACTGGTAGTTATTTTATTGGCTCTAAAAATGTGAAAGGCAAAGTCAATGGTGGAACTTGAACTAAAAGCATAAGCTAACAAAAATGCAGCTAAACACTTTGTCTGATGTGCTAATGATTCTGGCTGCTTGCCACTTTCATAGTTTCAAATTTTTAGCACAAAGTCAGCAATTTTAGGGGGCAGAGGTTAAATGATTACATTGACTCCAGTATCTGATTGGTATGTTATTTCATTGACCCCAGAGGAATAAAAGTTGACCTCAGCAGAAATTGAACTCAGATCATGAGTCTGAAGCTATACCACTAGGCATTTTGTCCACTGCTCTAATAATTCAGCTGGTTCACCACCTTAATTATACTAATTCTTTCTAATTTTGGCACAAAAAGAGAGGGGTCAAGTTGACAACATCAACCCAGTACTTGACTGGTACTCTTATTTTTTTTATCAACCTTGGAAGGATAAAGCCAAGTTTGACCTTCTTGGTGGAATCTGAACTCAGAACATAAAGAACCAAAAGAAATAGAGCAAGGCATTTTGTCTAGCAGTCTAACTGAAGGGATGAGGTGAACCAGGCGAAAAAGGTCAGGGACATCAATGGTTGAGGGGTGCTACCAGAAAAAGAAGTGTGAAGGAGGTCACATGGGCAGAAGTAGGACCAGTGTGGGCTTCTTCACTTTGGGGTGGTCGTGGCAGATGGACACGTGTGGATGCATGAGCTAGAGAGGGAATTTGCTGTTAGGTTCTGGCTATGAGCTAGGTGATTAGGGTGCCTTTTGGATATAACCCAGCCAGATAGTCAATGCTGCAAGAGAACCTCAGAAATAGGTGAATCACACTTTTTCCCTCATACTACAAGCTATTTCAGGCTTTGTGTATTTTTTTTTTTAATATTTGTTTTTGTCCTCTTCCACGATATGATATCACCTGGATCAAGATGATGGCCAGCAAAGCATTGAAGATGTAGCAGGTCTCATGGCTCTGCATCTGGAGGGAAACACATTGGCACTGTACCTTAAATGAATGAAACAGACCAACTGGATGCAGAGAAGATAGAACAGTGCCTACAGGAAGCATTTACAGAAAGATCATATGCTGTGTTTGCCAAGCTAGGAAAGGTCAGGTGGACAGGAGAACAGGTGGATGTATATGCAGCAGAAGACTGACAATGCTACCTGGTTTTATTGGAGAGGGATTAGAAAAGGCAGTACAGTTGGTTTCCTTGATGACATATCAGTGCGGCTGCAACAACTGCCAGGCAGTGAGATGTCGATGAACTTGTGCAAGCCCATGTGTTGATGCAAAACACCAGGTGGAAAGCAGTGGTAACGGCAGCTACGGAAGCCCACGGCATCATGCAACAATCAACGAAGAATGAGGAAAGAAAAGCCACTGAGGAGCAGCCATGACCATTTATGGGCCGGTGTTTCAAGTGCCAGAGACCATGTGGAGACGAAGTCCAAACCCATTTACTACTAGTGCAAGCAGACAAGGCATATCACTCAAAATTGCAGCCAATGAAATGGCCACGAGGAAGTTGCTGCCTCTCAAACTTCCCCTCTGAGCAAGTGGAGGCTCTTGTACAATTGCAGCGTATAGTTGAAGTCAAGGCTGGAGGAAAAGCATTCAAAGCCAATGAAAGGAGGGTTCAAACAAAAGGGGCTGCAGAGATGTTAGTAAATCACCACCTAGGGGTTCTGGGAGAGCTAGCTGCTGAAGTCAGTTTGAAGCTGAGCAAAGTCTTAGTGTTCTCGGAAAGGAATAAGGCACACATTCTAACCAGCATGAAAAAGGCCCAGTTGGCAGTGCTGAAAGATTCTAAGTGGAGGATAGCTGCCGTGTATCAGTTAGGGGACTGCATGCCATGCATCATATGGGCGTGGATAGAATCCTGTAATTTGCAAGGTTGACTCCGATGTTACTAGGCAGAGCATTCAAAAAGTGGTTGGGAGCAGTGACAGGTGTCAATCCGTCAACCCTAATCCAGGTGTTCACGAGCTGGGAAACATCTCAGTAGAGCACAAGTGGAAACAATTGGCAGTGGATGAGACACACTACCAGCAGGAGACGTATCTCTTGATGCTCAACTGCAGTCCAAGTTCGATGGAAATGTGGATGAGGTTGCCCGAATCCTGAACAAGATATTCCTGAAGTGGAGACCTGTGGACGAATTGCTGATGGACAACTGCATTTTATTCGGAGGTGCTGAAGGAGATGCTCAATAAGTGAAATGTGCACCACTTCTTCAGAGCAGAAATGGGATTATGGAAAGGCACCATCGCACGATCAAGGTCATGGTGGAGAGGAGATACTTCCAGTATTTTGGTACAATATGTCACCCTGATCAGGACAGGCCAAGGAGTCAGTGTTACACAGAGTGATATTCAGGTATGAATGGTGACCCCGGTATACAGCTTCACAACATTCTGCGGAAGAGAGAGAGCCTACCTTCATGCAGATAAGAGATGAAGCACACTGCACATCTCAGTGGAATAGAGGGTCGGCAATGGCTGTTAATTCCAAAAATAATGTCTCTGTGGATGGGATGCCACATCATGTCTTGAATATTTGCGGAATTGTCATTTCTTCGGATGAAAGAGGAGGAGAGGAAGCAAGCGGTGCTCCATCCCTGCAGAGATTGCAGTGAGTGGAACATTCACCCAGGTGGATGGCAGATTTCAACATGGCGTGAAGTGAGGAAGTGATCATTGAGATCAGTGGGGCATATGGGGATGAAGTGAATCAGGAGAAAAGGGTCTGTGACGTCAATGGATGAGGGGCCCTACCAGAAGAGGAACAGTGAAGGAGGTCACGTAAGCAGAAATAGGACCAACATGGGCCTCTTCACTTCAGGGTGGTTGTGGCAGACATATGCGTACGGATGTACAAGCTAGAGAGGAGGTTCAGGCAATAGGTTAGGCAGGAGGGCACTTTTCGTATGTAACCCAGTTGGTGAGTTGACACTGCAAGGGAACCTGAGCGGTAGATGAATCACTTTGTTCATCATACTACACTAACAATTTTGATAATTCACAACAACAACAACATACAAGAATAAGGATATGTAAATCTGAAGTCTTATAGGTGACAGCCCTAAAATGAAATGTGATAAATCTGAAAAAAAAAAAGGGGATAATTATATTTGGTAAGTGAAGTAAGAACATACCAGCAGTTTTGCCACCCAAGAGTCTGAATGCTTGGCTAAGCAGGTTGAGTGATATGATGAAGATGTACAGGAAGCCATGGACACAGATAATCTTCAAAGTAATCAGCAGTATACGCACTACCTTGTCACTGGTACCCAGGGCTGCCAAAAACAATAAGTTCTTATTATAACTCAATGACTAAAATATAATTCAGTTGCATAACTTACAGCATACACACACACACAAAAAAAAAATACGAAGGAGAGAATAGATGTTAGTATATATATATAAAAAAAAACATAGCAAATATAAGTGTAAACAATAATTGTAATAAGAGCTAAATTGCAATCACACTAATATTTTAATCTAACAGACGAAGAACATTTATAGAAATAACTTTCATATGTAATCAGATAGTGACATGCAAGAAACACACACACACACACATACATACAAACCACATGAGATACATACAAATCAAATACATACATATAGATACAAATACAAACATAGTCACACACATAATATATATATTATTCATCTGTGTGTATGAGTGTGAATCTCCACTGGTTTTGATGATGAGTATACAGTTCTTTGATCAACTGAATTCTCTACTCAGTGAATTACCATCTAAGTGGCTGAGTACTCCACAACCACATGTACCCTTAATGTAATTCTAAGGCAGAAATTATGTGACAGTGAGTAACAAAGCTGTATCTTTGAATTATGGGTACATTTCCTTCTGATGGGATTCTATACAGGTTCCACCTACCACTTTCACTCAGAAGGTATGGGTTCACCTGACCTTATATAAAATTTCATTTGCCCAAGATACCATGCAGCTGGCTCATATCCAGGACTTTGTGGCTATGAGGCATTTGGCCATGCTGCACCTATTATACACACATATATACATACATATATATATATATATATAGTCTGATATAATGAATCCATAAACACATAAAACATCCAAGGGTATATTTTTTTCCCCTCTGAAGATATTATGTTCAGGTCATTTACTTAATATATACTGAGTATTAATTGAAACAGCTGTAAGTGTAGATCATTAATTTGCTGTTAATAATAAACAATTATTAACTTCCTAATCTCCATTTTCTTTTTTTTTTCTTCTTTGATATATATATATATATATATATATATATATATATATATACGATGGGCTTCTTTCAGTTTCCATCTAACAAAATCGACTCACAAGGCTTTGGTTGGCCCAAAGCTATAGTACAAAACGCTTGCCCAAGGTGCCATGCAGTAGGACTGAATCTAGAACCATGTGGTTGAAAAGCAAGCTGCTTTCCACACAGCTACACCTATTACTGCATAGGTTTGGCCATGATGGTGGCTATAATAAACTAAGGAGTGTATGTAGTATGTAGTATGTATATGTATATATAAAGGATCACAAATGCACTTTGTAAATTATGAAACATAATGCAATAAAAAATGAAACTGAAATAAAACAATTTGTTATATTCATTAGGGACTGAAAACTAAAGCAATGAGTAATTAAGATTAAAAGCAGTCTAAAGTTGAAGACAATTTACATTTCTAACATGAAGCCACATCAATCGTAACACACATACATGAAAGAAAATTTATTCATGTTTGAAAAGAAATCTGTCAAAAATATTGTTTCATCAACTGAATTAGTTTTCTTTTTTTTATTTTTTTCTGTTCTAGGCACAAGGCCCAAAATTTTAAGAGAAGGGACCAGTCGATTAAATTGACTCCAGTACACAAAACCTGTACTTAATTTATCAACCCCCGAAAGGATGAAAGGCAAAGTCGATCGCGGCGGAATTTGAACTCAGAATGTAAAGACAGACGAAATACCCCTAAGCATGTTGCCCGGCGTGCTAACGTTTCTGCCAGCTCGCCGTTGGCAGTTTCTCTTTTGCATTATAACATTTTCTTTGATACCATTCTCATCATTAGCATCAAGTCTGTTTTTTCATACTGATACAGGTTGGAGAGGATTGCACATATTGAAATGATTGTCTGACAACTCTAAGGGAATGAAATTTGCTTAGGGTGTACAAACCTAGGTTGTTATAAAGCATTTTCATCCCCTCCACCCAAAATTTTAGCGAGTGTACTTGCATCCTATGCACTCTCTGTTTCCAAATCTATGATAACAGCACCCTCTGTAGTGGATCAGTTACTATGTTGTCTTATCTCTCTCTCTGCCCAGTACTCTGTAAAGTATTCAGCGAGTTAAGCAGAGAGACGACAGATTTGAAAGGAGTTTTTAGTCTTGCTGAGGACATGACAACCTCACTGACGCGGGTACAACAAGATGCACTCTAGAAAGCGGTTGATGTTAGGAAGGGCATCCAGCCCAAAAAATCCATGCTAAAACTGAGACATTTGAGCAAGATATGGTCCTCCAAATTGAAGAGGACAGTAACTCTGAATAATAAGTGATTCAGAGTTAGACAATCCAACTGGTACCATCATGGAAAAAAAAATGTAAAATGATACTGATGAACACGTGTGTATGTGTGTTAACGCATGTGTGTGTGTGTGTGTGTGTGTGTATATATATATATATATATATATAATGTACACGTGTTATTTCTTTACTACCCACAAGGGGCTACACACAGAGGGGACAAACAAGAACAGACAAACGGATTAAGTCGATTATATCGACTCCAGTGCATCACTGGTACTTATTTAATCGACCCCGAAAGGATGAAAGGCAAAGTCGACTTCGGCGGAATTTGAACTCAGAACGTAGCGGCAGACGAAATACCGCTAAGCATTTCGCCCGGTGTGCTAACATTTCTGCCAGCTCGCCACCTATATATACAATGTACATGTGTGCAGACATACACACCCACACATACAATTATCTTTTTACATGCTGGCATGGGTTGGCTGGCCCTCATATCTCTCTACTCACAGTGGTCTTTCATCATCTGGCATAAATAGCAACAGAGGAAAAAAAGCCCAACTCTGTAGTTTATATTGTTATTTTTGGTATGGTTTCTGCAGCCCCCATTACTAACCATCTGCAGTGCAGACTGGGTGCATTTTACCATCATGCCTCCAGCAGCACACCCACACACAATACAAATATTTTTTTTCGTTTGTTTAAAATACAGAAACAAAAATTAATTCAAGCAAAACACAATTGACAGATTTTTTTCAACTATAAACTCATGTAACAGAAAATATTTGTGATGTAAGGAGAGTAGAAAATGGTTGTGATGTAAGACATGAAAGAATATTAGACTCTGAATACTTACCTGTAGACCAGGTAAAATATGGTAGGGTTATTATACATATTATGTTACAAAAATAGGAGGTGAAGAAAAAATTCTTAAACATGCAATTACAGTAGATCTAAGAGATAAGACTTTGAATTGTTGTAGATATATTCTTAAAACATTTAAGGTCTGAAGTATATATTTTTTTTCAGACTTAGGGTATGTTTATAAATAGACATGCATAAACATGTATATGTATATTATGTGCATATATGTATATAAACAGGTACACGTGTTGAAAAGCATATTGAAATATGCATATTGAAATGAAGTGACTTTGTAAAATTCAAGTCTTTATTATTCATAATCATTATACTGATTGTTAGAAAGAAAACCAACAATAGCAAAAATCTCTTTCTTTAGAGACTACAAAAATTGCATGGATGGAGTATGAAAAGATTTCAATAGTTTTTTTTTTCATGTATTAGATGTTTCAAGGCATGAGGAAATGGAAGATGTAGATATGAAGAAACCTACATAAGGGAAAATATAACTATAAATAAACATATTCTGCTACCACCACCATCACCTCCATGAGAGTGTTAACATTGACTATGAAGATATTTTCTACACTCCTTTACAGCTAGCCTTCAACCCAGGAACCAAGAGGTAGTATCTCATTTCAGCAAGGATGATCAAGGAATCCTTGCGTAACATGTGTTTCAATAGGGGCACACTACACTACTAAGGTATATGAGTCCATTATTTGAACTACCAAGTTACTGTATATCCAACAATGCTAAGTAAACCTTATATTACATCTTTAATTTAAATACTTCAGAGAAAATAGTTTATTCAAGTAGACCACTTGTGTATTTCTATGTTGTGACCATCCCATGCCAGCATGGACAAAATAGATGTAAAAGGAAGAAGGTCAGATTTATTTGCAGGAGGGGAATGTAACAGCAACTGGACACTTAATGTCAAGGCAACATCCATCAGTGAACTTACAAAAGTATAGTCCATTTAAATATATATGGAAGAGTCTAAGTATTCTTAATTCCTTATTTATATCATAGATGAAGATTTTATTTTTTGTTTGTTTGTTTGTTTGTTTAATTTTTTATAACCTGAAATCTGAAGCTGATAAATCTGTAATGCTTTTTTAAACAAAAATTTGAGCAGAAAAATTGATTAGATTATTAATTGAAATATGAACTGCTAATTTTCTAAAACAATTTTTTTATTTCAGTTCTCATATTTTGCAGTCTCTTTTGTATCAATATGAAACTGTAGATGGAGAATCTCCAAATCTAATCTGGCTAGTATTAATTTTCGTCTGGATTTCTGTTTAAATACAGTAACACAGTACATTGAAGAAACATTACATTCCTGAAACTCTTGTTATAACATGGACTTCCTTCATACAAAAAGTATTTTCACATCGACTTCTATACAACATGGCAGCTAATGGGGAAAAAAAAAAGCTTTATGTTACAGAATTCCATATTATAACCAAAGTTTCAAAAATGCAATACCTCTGTAATGTGCAAGATGCCTGTAGTTCCATTTTGATTTGGTAATGATACCTTAGATCTTAGGGGAGAGTAACTGGTAAGATATATCATTCCTAACAGTATATTCTCAGTACAAGAGATTCACAACTAACTGATTGAGTCTAACTGGTTCAGTTTTACTTAACAAGGTTCCTGCTTCTTGTTCCATGGCATTTACCAGAATGTAAGCAAACACTGATAAATTATAGCTGATGTCACTGAATGTAGACATGCATGTAATTGAGTGTGTAAAAACAATAATTTACCAATTTCATACATTATATCAACAGTTCAGAAGCTTTTATCATTCATTTCAATATCCAAAACTTTAGGTACTGACAGTAGTTTTAAATGCATTTAAAACTCGTAATTATTTGGATACATTCTACTAAATTACGGAGATGTACTTGCATAGTAAGTGACCTGATCTGAGATTGTGTACTGGAACGAAAACAATTGCAGCGTGGAAGGTGTTTATAAGCCATTTAAAATAACACACAAAAGCCGTCAGATTCACTTCAACATTTAAATTTAATTTGTCAAAATATTTTCGTCGCTTTGAGACCGCGACCTGTTCACTGACAAAATTGTGCAGCACAATTTTGTCAGTGAACAGGTCGCGGTCTCAAAGCGACGAAAATATTTTGACAAATTAAATTTAAATGTTGAAGTGAATCTGACGGCTTTTGTGTGTTATTTTAAATGGCTTATAAACACCTTCCACGCTGCAATTCTACTACATGTTATCTCAAAACAGTCTTAAAATTCCAGTATGATTCTTAAGTTTACCATAGGATCAAATTTAGAAATCCCCTCCTTACATCCATCAACATGAAACTCTAACTGTCATGGATCCTGCGAAGGACATAGCAGAAGTCCCTTCTTACAGACCACACTAATAAAAGCTGATATAATCTTTAAAATAATGTAAGTCTAATTGAGAATTCAATAAAACAATGTACCTGTTCTATTAATTGACCCAATATTTTCATAAATAAGTGTCAAAGCATCTATAAATACCAATTATCTATATATACCCACTCACTTATCTGCACACATCCACACAAGAAAATCTATAGTGCACTGCAACTTGACTATTTTTTGACGAAAATGATTAACTGCTAGAATACAAATTAATCTACTGAAAGTATGATAATCCGTTACAAACAGATAATAACAGTTATAATTCAAATAATCAACAAGCTATCTCTTTCTGGGTTTTTTGCATTAGACATTTATAAAATGTCATTGACATTTTGTGTCATTAGCAATGCCACGCAATAGTCTAGCTAGCAACATGCGTAATATACTTGGTTACCTAGTAGTAATAATATTTATAAGAAAACTGAGCAACAATCCATAGAAAAGGATGGCCATAAAAATTTCCTTGTTTTTTATGTGGTAGATATTCATAATTAAAAATAGATATATTTAACACATTTATTATGTAAGTTTTGCGTTGCCTACATCATTTACTCTCTTTTGCTGAACCGCTAAGTTACGGGGACGTAAACACATCAGCATCAGTTTTCAAGCGATGTTGGGGGGACAAAAACAGACACACAAACATATACATATATATATATATATATACACATATATATGACGGGCTTCTTTCAGTTTCCATCTACCAAATCCATTCACAAGGCTTTGGTCGGCCTGAGGCTATAATAGAAGACACTTGCCCAAGGTGCCACGCAGTAGGACTGAACCCGAAACCATGTGGTTGGTAAGCAAGCTACCTACCACACAGCCACTCCTACGCCTACATATATGTATAAACTTACTAAATTACTGATACATGAACAGTAATGCTCTAATGTACTACAGAGTAAGGTGATAGATTTAAACCAATACAGTATGTATAATTTAATGGAGCAATTAAATATGTTGAATAGCTGCAAACAACTGTATTATTTTCTTATACAATCTCACTACAAGGAGAAAAAGATCGGCTGGTCAAGTTTCAACCTTCATTGGGGTTTCATCAGTAACTGACTATGCTTCTATGTCTACAATAATGCTGTATTTATGTGTATGGTTGTTGCTTGTGTGTGTTAATTTTTGTATTATTCAATGTCAACTATAATGGTGTTCATTTGTGCCCAAAGGCTTTTAAATGGTGTTCCAGTGAAATTTTACTACAAATGCAGTCAAGAATTTCTGAAACTATTGTATTTCCAAGCTGTGTTATTGAAAATATAATTGTAAATTGCAAGATCATCTTAAAATGTCCTTTTTACACCATGCCATATAAAAATAATTTACTAGGATATTTTTCTCAGAAACTAGTGCATTTGAAAAAGCCAAGCTTCGCGCTAAACAAAAAAAAAGAAGAAAAAGTAATTTTTTATGTGCCGGTGGCACGTAAAAAGCACCATTCGAGCATGGTCAATGCCAGTGCTGCCTGAGTGGCTCCTACGCCAGTGGCACGTAAAAAGCACCAAAATATTTTCCAAGAGACGGACATGAAACTGTAAACTTGCAGAAACAGCTCATTACCCTCACTAATATTTCACCAACTTAGGTGGTGAGCTGTCAAAAACGTTAACATGCCGGGTGAAATGCTTAGCGGTATTTAGTCTGTCTTTGAGTGCTGAGTTCAAATTTCACCGAGCTCAACTCTGCCTTTCATCCTTTTGGGGTTACTAAATTAAGTACCAGTTGTGTACTGGGTCGATCTAATCAACTGGCACCCTCCTCAAAAATTTCGAGCCTTGTGCCTAGAGTAGAAAAGAATATTTTGCCGACTTCTACATAAAACCATGAGAGCCCTAACTTGTAAAATTGTGAGCAAGTTTGAAACGTACCATAAATAACATACACTTCTGATTGGAATACATTTTTATTATCCAGGAAGGCTATTATCTATTATTTTCTCTGTAAATTTTTAACGTTTTCTATTAGTATATATTTTTAATGGAATAAATGTTTAAGTTCGTAATTCCTGTTTTATGGTCCCCAAAACTCCAAATCATTATAAAATAGTTAACAGATGAGTAAAAATTGGAAGTCTACTTTCCAGGATTTTTCAGGAATAAGTCCCTGTAAACTGAGCAGTCTGATCATGACAAACATAGTTTTATCATAAGAGCAGGAAACCCATCACTATGTCCTGTTTGATAGCTTATTGCTAGAGAATTGAAGGAGATTTGGCTGATATTTTTAGCAGATTTAGTTACTAAAAAGAGCCCCCTCACATACATACATACCTACACACATGCATGCATACACATACATACGTATATACATTCAACAGTAGAATGTGATTTGAAGAACATGTAGAAAGCAGAATGATTGAGAGAGATGGAGAGAGAAAGAGAACCATCAAAAGTATTAGTGTCTGTCTGTGAATGCTCTATGCTATAATGCAATGTAAAGTAGAGGTCACTGTGTTCCACTGTCTGAAGTCACCTTTCTGCTAATTCTTTGATCTCACACTGATACCAGTTCTTGTCCATCAAGGCAAAGAACACCTTCATAGAAGCTTCCACCTCCTCCAGGTTGATGAAGTGTGGCTAGCACAGGAAGTGAGCTACGGATCGGAACAAAGAATAATCCGAGGGAGATATTTTTCTACACTCCTAATGTGCATAAGCAGTAGTTGAGCAAGTTGCCAAACATGGGTGTTTCGAGCACAAAGTGATGTTCTGCATCCGGTGGAATTATGAGGGGATAATTCACTATGAATTCATTCCGGTTGGTTGAACTATTTATGCCAACATGTATTCCAAACAGCTGAAGCAAAAGTATGCCATTATGCATAAAAATTACTTGGCATTGGTTAACAAAAAGTGATAAGACAATGCAAGACCTATTACTGCTTGAGCAACCTGGAAGAAACTCCAGGAACTTGAAGGAATTGAACTGATGTCACACCAAGCATATAGTCTGGACCTAGTTCCCTCGGACAACTACTTCTTCCAATTCATGGTTCACTTCCAGTGCTCATGACGCTTTATCAACCAAGAGGAGGTGAAAGCTTCAGTGAAGGAACTCTTTGCATAAATGAACAAGAACTGGTATTGACGTGGAATCAAAGAACTTGCAGAAAGGTAGCTTCAGATGGGTCAAGAAGATGCTTCTACTTTGAATGCTAGGTTGCTTTTGTTGTAACTTGATAAATAAAGCAAATAAGTTATCAAAATATTACAAAACTTTTGACTCAACACAATATTTCTATGAAAGCATATGCAATATGTAAATTATTTCGGCACATAAATAGCACCATTTGAGCGTGATTGTTACCAGCGTTGCCTTCCTGGCACTTGTGCCGGTGGCACATGAAAAGACATTCGAGCGAGATTGTTGCCAGTGCCACTGGACTGGCTCCTGTGCAGGTGGCACGTAAAGTACACCATTTCGAGCGTGGCCGTTGCCAGTACCGCCTGACTGGCCTTTGTGCCGGTGGCACGTAAAAGCACCCACTACACTCTCGGAGTGGTTGGCGCTGGGAAGGGCATCCAGCTGTAGAAACTGCCAAATCAGATTGGAGCCTGGTGTAGCCATCTGGTTCACCAGTCCTCAGTCAAATCGTCCAACCCATGCTAGCATGGAAAGCGGACGTTAAACGATGATGATATTTCAATTTACTGTTCTCAAACAAGATATTCCTTCTGATAGAGATTTCTTCACAACAATCATTAAGATTGTATAACTTATGAACAATCTCATGTTTTATTTCTCTCTCTCTCTCTCTCTTTCTCCACTCACACACACACACATTACATATACACACAACAGTAGGGTATGCTTTGAAATTTAACCAATATGTAGAAGAGTCTGACCTTGGCTCATGCACATCATATAAGCCAATTTGAGCAATTGATTTGAAGGTTGATGTATTCACTATCTCTGCAAGGCAAGCAAACACATTGACGATCTCTCGCAAAACAATTACATAAATAATAGCTCTAACAATGCTACAAAAATTGTTAAATCTTGGTAATGAAAGGTGCACTTGTTGTGACAATCTCATTGCTTTATATTTCAGGAAATATATTATTCAATGTAGTCTACATTTATGATTTCAGTTTGATTTATTAGTAATCTGTTAGCTATTTCCAGTAGGTCAAAACAGGCAAATTTTTGCAGTCTTTTGAACAAAGTTGCTTAACACACACTCTCTCTCTCTTTCTTTTCCTCTTACTGTCTGTCCTGGATGTATTTATATGTATGTGTGTATGTATAAAAACAAGCATCTACATATGCTTGTGTGTATAACATCCATTACTGGAAAGCCAAGTGATAATTATAACAATAATGAGAGAAACAGAATGAAAGAAGGAATTAATGGAGGTTTGATAGTGAGAATTGTCTGTTGCCAGAATATGTAAAAAAATGTACAAAGAAAAGTCAGCTGAGGCTTTTGATATTGTTTACGTACATAATGAATAATTATTATTAAGAATAATGAGAGAAACAACGTAATGAATTTTGCAGAAAGATAGCTATATTCATTACATGAGTTTTCAAGCAAAAATTATATATTTTTCCTTGTGCATATGACCAGTTTCAATCTGCATGTGTTACACAACAGGAACAAACGGGTACAGTAGAAACAGTAAGCACTAAGAACTCATAGGAAATACATTCTCTCAAATGCTCCCTAAGATAGCTTTTGTTATCTAGGTAACTTAATTAGAAGTAGGGGTGAGTGTTTTCACAGCTGTAAGGGATAATGATTGATTTGTTGCTGATAATAAATTCTTATTAACTTTAAAATCTCCATTTTCTTCTTTTTCCTTTGCATGAATATAAACTACAAACCTATTATTTTAAGGAAATCAACCCCCCCCCTCCAATATTAGATATTGAACCAGTATTTCCTTGGATGACACTATTCCTTTAGGAAGCTAACATAATTTCATATATTGCCAGTACCGCCTGACTGGCCTTTGTGCGGGTGACACGTAAAAGCACCCACTACACTCTTTGAGTGGTTGGCATTATGAAGGGCATCCAACTGTAGAAACTCTGCCAAATCAGATTGGAGCCTGGTGTAGCCATCTGGTTTCACCAGTCCTCAGTCAAATCGTCCAACCCATGCTAGCATGGAAAGCGGACGTTAAACGATGATGATGATGATACACACACACACACATATACATATCCCCCTCCTCCTCATCATCATCATACTCCAGCTCAATTATTATTCAGACGAACTGCTCTACTAGTCAGGTCAGAAGACCACATTTCACTTACAAATTTTACTTTTGGTTGGTTTTTATGGCTGGATGCCCTCTCAACATCAACCACTTTACAGGTATATATTAATTTCAAATGTTAGCAGAAGGCCAGCAATTTGGGGGTAGGGCTAAGTCAATTATATTTGACCCCTGTATTCAACTGGTACTTATTCTATTGACCCCAGCATATATTGAGTAGTATTTTACTGTGTCATCAGCACTAGTGAGGTTGTCTTGTCTTTGAAAAGTCCAAAGGGCCCTCAAGATTTTATGTTGTCCATTTGTATGTCACACTTTAAGGAATGTATATTATACTTCCCGATCTCCATCACCGTTGCCAATTTTAGCATTTGTATCACAATGTTTTCATGAGTTGGTGGGGTTTGAAAGCTGTTGAGCAGGAGATCAGACCCAGACCTTTTCATGTGCTTCATAAAATTTTTAGTAAATGCATAGAAACATAAATAGATGTTTAACTAATTCTGATTATCTTTAGTAGTTATCCTCCATCAAGTAGTGCTTTACCTGAAATAAGGAACTAATAAATATTTCCAAGGCAACAACATTTTGGTGCCCTACTTGCTGTTAGTGTTGCTTTGATATTTATAAATTCATTTTGCTGCAGCTTGTTAAAACAAACTCATTTTTCATATATATATATATATATATATATATATATATATATATATATATACACACACACACACAATGCATATTTTCAACAGAGTATTTTAGATCTACATGTACCTGCCCACCACCATTTACCACAACTCTTTCTACATTTTTAGTCATCATCCTTTCGTTCTCAGCCACTTGCTACTGACAACCATCATTCACTCTTACCATTTACTCATCTCTATCATTATGCATCTCTCGCGCACACCTTATCCCAATCTGTTTCTATTATCTTACTCTTGCTTCCTTCATCCACCCACTCACATTCTTCTATTATCACCCTCTCCTTTATTTATCTGTTAAGCCCCATGAGAAAAATATAACAGTCTGATGTAGAAAGCAACTTCACTACTATTGTTGTTCGCTACAAAATTTACCCAAAATATTCAATGATGTAGTTGGTGAAAAACAAGGATATAAGTCAAGAGGACACTTTAGTTTTGCCATAAACAGGACCTCTCTAAAGCTTATCCAGCTGCAGAAACCAAGCCTCAAAACTAAAACTAACCCATCTAGGAGGACAATAACTCCCAAAAAAGAACTGACTTGGATTATGATGAATGAGTGTTGGTTTAAGATGATGAATATTCAGTGTAACAAGTCACAAGTAAAAATATCAGAAACTGTATTAAAAAATTGGTAAATTCATCCATGAGAACTGTTGTTCTCTCTCATGATTAGAATCAATTATGAATCAGCCAGCAGATTCTCACAGAAAACCTGAATATGTACCATGTTCCTACTAAATTTGTTCCCTGCATTCACTTGACATACGCATTTGTGTCTTTGCACTATTTCTAAAACTGAAAGTGAAACTGAAGAGGCACTACTTGTAGATAGCAGATGAAATTCAAATGGAAGGTGGATCAACTATTTTAAAAAAACTCCTAGCTAGTAAAACAGTCAATTCTGATGTTTTTAAGATAAATATATTATTTTCCACTAAAATATTTCTTGATATGTGACAATTGTGAATAAAAAAAAAATTAAAAAAAAAGAAAACATTCCTATCATAAACAAAAATAGATAAATAGCTAAGGTATTTCAGTGAAATTTTATGTAAATATGGTAACCAAAATTATTATCAAAAAAATCCATCACAAATTTTATCATCATACATGTGTGCTTTTATGAGGTAACTCGACCTGCTAGAAATAGCAGCCAGATCTCCTTCAAATCAGCAAGAAGGATATATCATAATGATGAAAATAGAACCTTCCCTAGAAATGGTTTATGTAAAAGTCATCTTAGTAAATGTAAATATTGTACAATGTATATATCAAGTTTGAAGGATATGAAATGTATGTTCTTAAATAAAATGTCTTCAGTTAAACAATATTGAAAGATTAAGCCTAAGGTACGAGAAAGACAACCTCAGTTTCAATAATTTACCTAATTAAAATATCCAATCTATTTTTCTGAAAATGGAAATAGAGGTTAAGTAAATAACATTTTAATTTTACCAAAGTCTCTTGTTATTTAAACAGAATATATTTTATATATAGCTATCTCTCATTCCCTCTGTGTGTAGGCCCTGTCCTATTTAACATTGTCCCAAAACTGATCAAAGAGGAAAAGGATTCATTCCATCACCTTTAAACGGAGTCTGGACAGATTTCTTCAAGGAATACCAGACAAGCTAAAATTTAAAATTTTGCCTTCTTGCCGTTAAAAATGCAATGGGTATTGAGCATGTACACACACACCATATATATATATACATATATATAAAAGGTTGAAGAGGAAATATATATATATAACTGTTCGTTCATTAAATGTGTTTTTCTATGCTAACATAGGTTGGACAGAAACACTTGGGACAAGATTTTACAACCGGATGCTTTTCTTGTTTTTTTTATTCCAGAGAGCTTTACAGCAACAGGTCATGTCATCAAGGAATGTCAACATCACTTCATCCAACACACACACCAGGGATTGGGGAAAAGAATCTTGTGATTAAAAGCTGATTTATTAACAAATATGAAATGGAATATATATATTCTTTTACTCTTTTTACTCAGTCATTTGACTGCAGCCATGCTGGAACACCGCCTTTTAGTCGAGCAAATTAACCCCAGGACTTACTCTTTGTAAGCCTAGTACTTATTCTATCGGTCTCTTTTGCCGAACCGCTAATTTACGGAGACGCAAACGCACCAGCATCAGTTGGGTGGAACAAACACACACACACACAAACATATA
>NC_068984.1:23191510-23194104 GCF_001194135.2 Octopus bimaculoides
ATATATATATATATATATACGACGGGCTTCTTTCAGTTTCCGTTTACCAAATCTACTCACAAGGCTTTGGTCGTCCCGAGGCTATAGTAGAACCATGTGGTTGTTAAGCAAGCTACTTACCACACAGCCACTCCTGCGCCTATTATATATAAAAACTTAGATAAAACTTAGATATGTTTCGACCAAAGATTGGTCTAGGCCATGTCTAACTTAATAGCACCACCTGATAGGATTATCTAAATCCTTTTTAAGTCAAGTTTTGTTTATGGTCCATTCAAGTAGTGAGTTCTTGCTGTGTGAGTTGTATCCAGGTATGGGTGGCTTGTCTGGTAGTCCTTGAAGAAATCTGTCCAGACTCCGTTTAAAGGTGATGGAATCCTTTTCGTCTTTGATCAGTTTTGGGACAATGTGAAACAGGGCAGGGCCTACACACACACACACACACATACAGAGAATGAGAGATAGCTATGTATAATATATTATTTATAAATTAAATGTACAGCTTTATCCAGCACAGAAGGCGGACTTTAAACGATGATGATGATGACTGTGTATATATGCATATATTTTAAACTTGAAACTATTATGATATATATATACACTCAGATATACACACATTCATACATACAGCCAAACAGATATAAGATTTAGCATGAGGAAGAGAGTTGTGCAATATGACTACAAGAGGTACATATAAGTATATGTAGATAATTTCACATAATATCTCCATACTTAGGTAGGAAAATATAAATAAAACACTTGAGATTAAATTAAAATTTTGAAATTTTTTTTTAACTAGACAGAGCTGTTATTGTTACACACTGAATTACTATCTGGGTTTCCCCAACTTCAGTCTCTTGACTAAAAACGTGGGAAAAGAAAATTAGTAACCGCTAAGAGCTTGATTTCATGATTTAGGAAAAGGAAAAAGATATCCTTTCATAAAATTTTTTTCGACCTTAGTAATTAATTACCAGTCTATAACATCAAACTTATAACACACACATGAAATAAAAAGAAAAAAAGAAAAGATCTTATGGATTGTTTGAATATCACTATTGACCAAGAATCGAAAAAGATGAATGCCAATCGTTCCAGACATTTCATGCAACTCGTTCTACCATCCAAGAAAGCAACATTCCTTTATTTGTAATGCCATTAAGTTTTCTTTTATAGAATTATCAACTTAAAAAAAAAAAAGATTAAGAGAGTGTAAAAAAAACTACGTGACTGCAAGTTTTCCGGGAAGACTTTTATTTCTTTTTAAATTTGAGAAGTTGTAATTCGTTCATTAAGGTAGACGTGGCGAAATTTGGGTGAGTGCGGTCAGTAATGAGTGAAACCAGTTGAATTAGGCGCGAACTTTAAAAAGTATTAGTCTCACGTGTTGAACAGCTAACAATGACGCGAATAAGTAACTTCCTTGTTAGGGAAGTCATTACTTTGCATTTATTCTATTTTAAAGAATTCGTTTAACTTAATACAAGGACATCCTTTAAAAGACGAAGTTAGCTTTGAGTTAAGAGTGAAGTTTGAAATGGAAAAGCTAATAAAAGTGACAAGTGGAGTGGTTAGTTGCGAATGATTAGACTCGGTACTAGCAGGCTGAAGTAAAAAATGGATTTTAATAGCGATCAAACGAAACCACTTGACATTAGATTTTTCCGTCAACTACACAAAGTTAAGAACAGAAATTCTGAGCTGTGTCTTGGTGAAGAGTCAGTGTTTGAGTGATGGATTGGTAGAATTGTTAGAGCTTTGGGGAAAAAAAAATGTTCAGCAATATTTTTTTTCCCGACGTTTTACACCAAATCCAAATTCCCGCCGGAGCCAACTTTGCCTTTTGTCCTTCTGGAATCGATAATAACGTCTCAGTCAAATACTGAGGTCGATGAACTTAAATCAGAAACTTATATTTTCTAGTCAAATACTGATCTATTATAATTTTAGCCCACACCATCCTAATTTTTCCACATGAACATTATAACAAGGTTTAATGGGTTTGAAGGCAAAGTCGAAGTTCGCGAGATTTTCCACATCGGAATTGAAACCGCGAGCTAAATAAAATGTACTCTTAAAGCATTTTTCAGACGCAGTTGTCTCAAACATTGCCAATGCTTAATTTTTGATTCAATGTCTGGAGCATTCATATTGATTTTAGATATTTGAGATAATATTTAATAATGTTGTGTCTCTCCATGCCAGAAAAAAAAAAAGAAATTTTAAAAAATAGATTCATAGTCAAATATTAGTTTCAAACATATGATTAGAAGTAATTAGCAATGTTCCAAAGCTTGACACTGCACTGAAATAAATTCTACAAGTATTCTCTAAAAGTATCTTTGAACTGCGTATAAACAATAAATGGATCCAAGCACTCGTTAATCTGGCTTTGTAATCGATTTATTTTTTCAATGATTAATAGCTATTTATTGATTTCTTTTTTAGCTATCGAAGTCAATAGACATTATGAAGAATGTATGTATATAGTCATCCCCCTATCTCTGTCTGTCTCTCTCTCTCTCTCTCTCTCTCTATATATATATATATATATATTATATAAGGGCATTACTATACAAGAATGCCTCACGCTA
>NC_068984.1:23194114-23194608 GCF_001194135.2 Octopus bimaculoides
TATATATATATATATATATATATATATATATATATATATATATATATCATAAGTCAGGGAAAAGATGCACTCGTATGTCTGAATCAAACCACCTCAGGGAAACTCTAATTTGAGTGCTGTTCTACACTAGATGCTCGTTAGCGTTAAGTACCAATTAAGTAATCTAACAAGTATTGCTAATATGTGGCAAAAAATAAAAATCTATTTACACGATTTATTCGCACGAACAATTTGAAATACGCAGTTGAACGTTTATCTTGGATAGAAAAATGCGAGGGAAAATAGTAAAATCCATATATGGCAAGTTTATACGTTGTTTATTTAACAAGGAAACAAAAGCAACATGAAGGGAAATCAAGAAATAGGGCGGGAAAAGGGTTGAGGTAAAAATAGATATTACATTTGTTATACAACGTACTAGAAAGTATTTATACATATATAAGGAAGAAAATATCTAACCTCCTTCTCTCTAAACACACACACATACACACACA
>NC_068984.1:23194664-23196290 GCF_001194135.2 Octopus bimaculoides
TATATATGTATATATATATATACACTTTCATTCTTTGACAGTCGATTAAATAAGTACTAGGTAAGCATTGGAGGCAATGCAATCGACTTAGCCCGTCTAAAATTGCTGGCTTTGTGCCAAAATTTAAGGACGTAATCTTTCATCATCTACACACAGTCTCTCTCACACACACACACATACCAATTCTATCTATCTGCCTTTCTATCTATCTACCTATCTGTCTATCTATCTATATATCTATCTATCTATCTATCTATCTACCTATCTATCTATCTATCTATCTATCTATCTATCTATCTATCTATCTATCTATCTATCTATCTGTCTATCTATCTATCTATCTAATTAGACAGATGGAGAGAAAGAAAAGGAATATTTACATAACGAGGTAGTGGATACAGAGGAGTGAGTTATGAGAAAAAACTCCACGTATAAATAAAATGTACATTATTACATGATCACTCAACACAATGTATCTACCATGTGATTCTGAACGGTGAACACTAGGAAAAAAGGAGAAAAAAATCAATAGATCCCTAAAACACATTTCTACTAGACAGCCGTCAGACGAATATATTGATTTCTCTCGTAAATGCAAGGTCTCACATTAATAGAAATAGGGGAATGAGATCGTGACTTTCTCAAGGGCATTAGCCAGTATGTAATGATACAGCTGTGATCGAAAATCGAAACCCTCATTACACAACCTATTACCGCGGTATATCGCCACAATGTTTTCTGTTTATCAGACCAATATATTTTCTTTCGACTAATGTACACAGATTAAATTAGAGAAATATTTTAATTTCAAATTGCGAAAGCCATGTCTTTCTGAGGAAAAACTCATTAATGAGATGAAATGGTCTCTTCACTAGAAAAAATTCGAGACCGGTTTGCGCCATTTTTTGGTGTGAGAAGACGTAATTCACCGAACAGACGAATCATTTGCCTTTTATTTCATTAACCACGAATCTAAAACAGCAAAACTAAATACTGTAATGTATTTAGAGTTTCACGATCTTTCATAGTTATGATACACCAGCATTTATTAAGTTAAGTGAGATCCTTTCTATGAACAGTATTCTAAAAATGAACATGTTCATTCATTTGTAAGATCCAACATTACTCCAACCGATATATTACACGTATACGTATGTAAGCATGTATGAGCGCCAAACGTTACACATGTCAAACTCAAACATTGGGATTGTACCGATGTTGAGACATCATTGATGTATAATATTATATATTTAGATCACCTGTGAACTAAAATCCCATACTTTGTGTGTATATATATATACTCCAGCAGGGCCGCAGTCAAATGACTGAAACAAGTAAAAGTATATATATATATATATATACTTTTACTTGTTTCATTCATTTGACTGCGGGCTTGCTGGAGTGTGTGTGTGTTTATATATATATATATATATATATATATATATATATAGCGAGAGACAGATAAATATACATGTATACACTATATATATATATATACATCACAATGCGGAACATGAATAATACTATGAAAGAATCTAATGTCCTCTCAACATGATTTTTTATGATTTTTACCGTTACAATGAAACCGGTAAATGGAGGGAAAGTAGCGATAGAAGAAAGTAGAAA
>NC_068984.1:23197217-23201587 GCF_001194135.2 Octopus bimaculoides
ATATATATATATATATATATATATAATATGTATGTATGTATGTATATTTATATATAAACGTATGTATGTGTATAACTCGCATTTTCAGAGAATATATTTAAAGGACATCTGCATTATGTATGTAGACAATAAGACAAATTATTCCGATGGCCATTTATATTGCGTTGAACCACGAAACACCCACACATCCAAACACAAAGAGAATAGCATTTAATATCACGAAATCATACATATACAGACGTAGATATATAAATATACCTACAAATACATACAGATATATGGAATCGTGTCTGATTAGCTTTAATTGATTACACAAAGACACATAAATGTACATGCACACAGACAAGCACGTTTTATTTTTCTGTGCAATACACCCGAGCAGTTAATGCAACGTGAGTGCACTGATGCTGCGGGTACATCAGCACATAATTGCAGTAGAAACCAAGGTTTATATTCATCTTTTTTTCTTTCTTTTTCTTTTTTTGTCTTTCTTGTGTATATATGTGTGTATGTATTTCAGAGATAGATAGCTGCCCTGATATAAGTTGCTGCAGGTGATGAAAACTGAAGAGAAATGAGGGAAAAGGAAGATGTAATCGGGTCTTTCAGTTCATTTTGCCGGCTTCGCCTAAAGAGACTGAACACTAAAACCTAATTAACGCGTGAAGTAAAAGGATTATTTTTTTCTACCATTATTATTATTATTATCAATATCATTATTATTATCATTATTATTATTATTATTATTTCTAATGACTATGTTAAAAATCATTATTATTACAACTAAATCTCGCTCTAATATTTTATATTCCTATGTTCCGTCATGTGGTGCATTGTCAGTAGACTGAATTCTAAAACGCCATGCATTTCGATTCCCTTTTTAAGTAAGGAGTTACTTGTAAATGTTATTACAGAAGTAAACCACTAGAACAAATTACATATATATATATATAGCTATAAAAAAAAAAGAAACAAATTAGGAGACAGGTGCTTAACTTGTGTAAGGATACATTATATTAATCTGTACAGGCTAGAAAATGAAATTGAAAAGAATCAATCAATGAAAAGTGTTAGATCGATCTAATAATATTTTTTTTGGCAGATTATATATATAATGTATATATACATATATATGTATATATTGTCAAATGAGCTGGGGGTTTTCTTTGATTTACCCACCATTAAATTTTTTGCCCTCAGGTTGTTCGTTGTCCCCAGCGTTCCCCCACGCATCGGCTTCCTCTTCGTCTTGATCGGGTTCGAAGGGGCGATTCCGCGCCTGCGGCTGTGCACTTGACAACTCGTTCTCCGCGTTCAGGGGGTCGTTGACGCTGTACTCGGGGGGGCACTCGTCAACCGGGACAGGAACCCCCGGCGCAGGAACCATTTTGGTGGGTACCTGCATCATTTATGATCACAGATTAACAGCTTCTCACCACATCTCACCACATTATTATAAATCATGTAAACAAAACATACACGTTTATTTTTATAAATTAAAAAAAGAAAAAGAAAAGAAACTAATCTGTAAAAAAAGAATAAAAGAGAAAACATTATAAATACGGGGAAAACGCAATAATATATAATACAAGACAAAAAATATCTGTTGCGTTTTTTTTAATCTCAAAGAAAAATAGCACATATAATTAAGAGAACATATATTTGTATATATATAGTGGTGACACTATAGGTAGATATGTTTGACTAAAGACTAGAAAATATATGCATATATATGTAGCTTTGTTTTTTTTTTAATTTTTTTATTTTTGTCTTTTGTTTTAATAAATTATATATATATATATATCTAAATTGTAGCTCAAAGGAAAGAGTGACGGAATAAAATAGTGGAATTAATATAGCAGTTTTATACTTACCTCTACTTCGTATAGAGACTGGTTGTCTTTGGTCAGTTTATTAATTTTATTTTGCTGACAAGTGTCGCCGGTAGTTGTCAACGAATTTGGACGTAAGTGGAATGGGTCAACTTCAAGTCTGCGGCCTTCGGCAGCCTTTACAGAACTTGACGACACAAAGAAAGAACCCATGTTAACACGACGGCTGATAGACGAACAACTACATCGATTTACTTTTCTAATGATCCATCCCACTTCAATAGGCTCCACCCACCATCATGCTACCGAATCGCTAACTCGCCGGGCAAAATGCTAAGCATCCGTCTTTACGTTCTGATAAAGCTGAGGTTGACTTTGCCTTTCAGACTCGATAAAATAAGTACTAGTTGAGTACCGAAGCCGATGTAATCGACTTAGCCCTTTTTTCTCCTGAAATTGCTGGCCTTGTGCCAAAATTTGAAACCAATTTTAAGAAATACATTATATCAATTAATGAGAATCGAAATTACAAGTTACATAAGATCTAATTCAGCGTTGTAATGTTGATTTATTTTATTCACAATTTATTATTAAACGAATTTTTGTAAAACAAAATATTTTTACGACTAGAATAGAGAGACAATTTTTTAGAAGTATAAATAATCGAGAAAAAAAAAAATCCAGAATTATTTGAACAAAGGGAAAAAGAAAAAACAGGAGGGCGGGAAATTTGAAGATCAGAACAAGAAGTGATGTGTGGGAAAAGCCCGTGTGTCTGGGTGTGGGTGCGCGCGTATGTTTATATATATACACACACCATTCATATATAGAAAGTATATAAATTCACATACGAATGATGTATATGTATGTATATATATACATACACGCATTTATGTGTGTACACACACACACACATACATACATACATACATACATACATACATATATATATATATATATATATATATATATATATATATATATATATATATATATATATATATATATATCACATTTATATAGATAAATATATATAGACGGACAGGCACAGATAAATCGATTGATACATATTTACTAATATATGTGAATATATATGCATGCTTGTTATGATGTTATGCGTGCGGGCGGGCGAGCGTGTGCGTGTGTGTGCACATATATCTATGATGGCTCAGAATTGTATGTGTATATATCTCTTATGGTTCAGTGTGTCGCTATCCAATGTTGTTTTTTTCCTTCCTATCTCATCAACTCGACCTGCTAGAAAGAGAAATAAAATCACAAATCACTTTATTCTCATTTTTAAAAATCGTAAAACAGGACACACTAGATTTATTATGCTTGTCTCTGTTTATATGTAATAAAAGCACGTTTACATTTACTGAGCTGGAAGTTGAAGGCTTCTCTCTTTCTTTTTATACTTTAGAACAATTACATTCTTACACTTATTTATATTCAAGATCTTCACAGTCTTAACTTCTAAATGTGTCCTCTAAATCTTATTTACTTTTCGCTATAGCAACGGGACCACGTTCCCATGTAACTAAATGGTACCAAAGAGCAACAAGTGAACTCGGAGATTATGGTTTTGTTTCGCTGCTGGAATCGCGTCTTTTCGTTTTCTAATGTCACCGAAAACTGAATTAATAATTTTCCATCACACTTATTCTGACTCTACGAATCTGTAACATCGTCGTTGTTTTGTATTTATTTTGTTATGATTTACGCGGATTGATATGTTATGAATCAGGAGGCAGTTGCGCGCCTTTACGCTCTTTGTTTATATAACCACCGAGGCGACTACGTTACCTGTCCGCGATCGATAGAATAAGAATCAGTAGAGTAATGAAGCTAATGTAATCAGTTATAAGCTTTCCCAACGTTTGAGGCCTTATACTTACCTAAGAAATCTATATTTTATATGGTACAATAGCGGCCGCTTAGTTTGACAAAGTTTCTTGTCAATCATGAATTTTCAAAAGTTCTCCGGTAATTTTCTTTCATGTAAATAAATGTCTATGATAATCTAAGAGTTTGCCAGCAAAATCTTATAAAATGACTATGTTCTAAAAGAAAAAGAAAAACAAAAAAAAACTGATATACTGTTTAATACATCTGCAGATGATGTTTTTTTCTTTTGTTTTGTTTTTTTGTATGTCGTACTGGATTGATATAATCATAATCTAGTTTAGACCAGGGGTTTTCAAACTGTGGTCCGCGGACCACAGGGGGTCCGCAAGGATAAGACAGGGGGTCCGTGGACAGCAAATACTTTTTATGGGCAATTTGATTTAATATATGTTTTTTAATCGAAATCTTTTAATTGACAATAAACCTATTTGTTAAATACTGTTAAATAAATAAATGTAAAAATATATGTTATTTTAAGCAAATATTTATGTATAAATTTCACAAGTGGGTACTACTAAAGCAGCGCGGACCCGAACGCGCAGTCGCGCGTCCGCGCTAGCTAGTCTTGAGTGGTCGATCCTAACCCTAACCCTATCCCTAACCCTAACCCTAACCCTAACCCTAACCCTA
>NC_068984.1:23201648-23211066 GCF_001194135.2 Octopus bimaculoides
AATACGTGTTTAGGGTAGGGTTAGGGTTAGGAATAGGGTTAGGGTTAGGATCGACCACTCACGACTAGCTAGCGCGGACGCGCGACTGCGCGTTCGGGTCCGCGCTGCTTTAGTAGTACCTCACAAGTGTCTATAAGGTAAAGCCTGAAATTAAAGGGGTCTGCAAGTCAAAAAGTTTGAAAACCCCTGGTTTAGACAATAAATGCATCTTTTACATTTAAGGTATTTGCAATTACCTTTTTTTTTTTTTTTATTTTGTCTATATATTTTTTAATATTTTGTGTACATGCATGTGATTATGCTTATGGGATTTGAATGTGTGTATATGTGCGCGCGCGTTTTTGCTAAAATGTAATTAAACAGTATCCTTCACGGAGAATAGTTATCTCAGAGACGTCATCTGCATCGAAAACAACAGGAAAGTTAGAACTATCGTATCTAATGCTGGCAGGGCCTATGAAAGAGTTAGGTGAGTTCAGCGAGTGCATTAGTCTAGGGTTTGGAAATCTCTGAAAAGTCTCCTTGGATTCATGACAAGAGTAGGATCTCCCATTTCCGAGGGGTAGAAGGAAAGCAACTTTGTTTCGTCATGCAGTATTTCATTTAGAGACCCCGAGTGCAGGTTGGGAGAGGGGCATAAAAAAAACAGTTAACTAGAAACGAAGGATCACCTGAAGAATCGCTACTCTTCAGACGGGATGTCCAGCCATGATGAATCTTCAGGTGTTAACGCCTGGGATAATACTATTTCAGGTGAGCTCAGGACAAGGTCAGAACACTGAAACATCACATCGATGTATCATCATCCACAACAGCAGCGCCATTACCAGCGCCAAAATTAAGGTCATCTTTATAACACCAATACCATCATCATTACTACCACATTCATTACCTCCATCACGATCACCACTTCCAACAACAGCATCGGCACGTCGGCACTACTACCACCACACCATCACCATTGACACTTGCTCCACTAACACTATTACAACCACTAATGACACTGATATCCCTATCACTACCAGCATCGCAACCACCACCACCACCACTACCACCACCATCAAAGGGTGAATGAAATCCGAAAAGAAAGGAAAGAAAGAAAATTAGAGTTACGCCCCCTTCGACCGCAGAAATTATAATTAAACTAACTGCTGTAGAATACTTCAACGGAATTATATACGACGGGTTTCTTTCAGTTTCCTCTACAGAATTAACTCACAAGGTCTTAAGCTTGTAGTAGAAGACATCTATCCAAGGTATTACACAGTGAGACTGAATCCGGTATCATATGGCTGGATAGCAAACTTTTTACCATACAGTATGTAGTATTGCATGTACTGAATATTTAGTTTAATATTTATCCTCATTTTCCCCAAAGTAGAATACTTTATAACGTCAATTTATTCCAATTTATCTATGAATAGATGTTGTGCGTATACATATATGTAAATAACAAACATTTCTGTGTACTGTTTCTTTTCTGAAAAAACATATGACATTTGCTACTATAGATTAGATGAGCATGTTTATAAGAGCTTGCTCCAGCGACGATCGTCCATGTAACATATGAAACTTTGAAACCTAAAAGTATTATATGAATATTTATTTTAATACATACACTTATAGCTTATGTTGTTTCTAGTGTATACATTGGAAGCACACTCAGGCACACACATAATGAAAATAAATATGTATGCATATATGTATGTGTTTATATATACATACATACATATATACTTGAGATTCATAAATCAACTTCTTTATGTGTTAAAGAAACTTTACTTTCGGATCTTTTTTAAAACGGGGCCACATTTTTCATTAATGTTTTACGTAGTGTTTTTGGTACCGAAAGACTTTCAAACTTCGTATACTTATCTATTTTGTGTTATAGAACAGAAAAATATTTTTGTATTCGAATTTATTTCATGTAAAAAATTGTCTTATTTCGATAATTTCAACCAATCACTGACAAGCATTCAGCTGTTTATATTTACTCCTTTGGCTGATTAAGCGGTGTAAAGCGTATTTAATTTCCATAGCTTCGTTTTGCTTTCTTCTTTTTAAATTTGCTGTTTTACCCTAACCCTAACCCTATCACCGATAGAATTGTTTCAGAATCGTTTGTTTATGTAGTCGGCACTTAATGTATATCGGCTGAATGGACGTCAGTGATTGGTTGAAATTACAGAAATACGACAACTTTAACGTGGAATAACTTAGGGATTTCCTTTTTTTTTTAAGAAGACTAAGAGAAAAAGATGTTTTATATGACACATTCTACCAGTGTTCCAAGTTTCAAAGTGTTTCGTTAATGAAAAATGTGACCCCCGTTTTAAAAAAGATCCTTACTTTCTTTATTTTAATATTTACATCACTTTTGTTTGTGTTCAAAGGTGTTTATCATTATCCCTGATTTCCAATGAAAAACATAACGCCACAAAGGAAAACACAACATGTATCCTGGTTCATAGAGACCATATCAGATACTCAGGTCTAGTGGAATTAGCGTACAAAGTATGGATAAGAACTACCAACTCGCGTAAGCATCCATACTTGGCATAAAATGTTTATGGAAACAAGAAGCGTCCTACAGAAAACAGCGGCTGGGCGACCGAGAATACCTGTGGAAGGCGTTGAGCGAATTTGAGTAGCAGCAAATAAACAGTTAAGTCTACCACGGTCAAAACGTCACAAGGTTTTGCAGAAGAAACTGAGGTTTTATGCTTTTAAAGTGCAACTTTTTTAAGCACATCAGCCGGATGATAAATTCCAAAGGAAACGGTTTGGAGTGGACATATTAGCTCCTTATGAGAGATTCATCATGGATGATATTTTTATAGAAAATTCATATAGAAAATTCCCGTAATAGTAGATGCCTTGAGAAACATTAATGCTTTAAAAATATGCAAGCAAATATGTAACCAAAACGTCACGCTTTACGTATATATACAACACATAAAAAGTAGCACTACTACACATATTACCTATTGTAGAAAACACAAAAATAAACAAAACTCCCCAGATGCGACGAAAGCACGTAATAGAGATATGACTGCCGCAAAATAATAATAATGATGATGATGATGATGATGATGATGATAATAATAATAATAATTACGCAAAACACTTTCAATACAGTAACCATAAGAGCATCACAGCAAACCACAGCACATACCCAAGGCAGACAGAGCTGCGCTCGGTAGTGAAGTGAAATCTCGCTATAAAAATAAAACTACTGAATAATAATAATAATAATAATAATAATAATAATAATAATAATAATCCTTTCTACTATAAGCACAAGGCCTGAAATTTGGGGGGAGGAAACCCGGCGTGCTAACGATTCTGCTATCTCGCGATCTTAATAATAATAATAATAATAATAATAATAATAATAATAATAATAATAGCGGTACCTGCGGAAATTCTGCCCAAATAGGTAGAAAATGCATTTAACGTTCTCACCAGCCGCTGCTAGGGCGATTTTGGTCTACCGCCTATATGTATTGTGTTTTTAATACAGCATGTCCTTAAGAGATATTATCTCCAAACGAACATCAAGTAAATTTTCTTTTCGCGATGTATTTACATTAAGTATGATTACACAGATGGCTAATTTACTCATAGTCTAATATTGCTTCTGTTGCATGCAGCGAATTTTACAAATTCTTATGCATAAATTTATGGATTCTCATTACATTATTTCGTTATCTTAAATATTTTGTTTATATCTTCCAGTTCATCCCATCGTTAATGTTGTTGGGCTTGTTTCATTATGTTAATTATTTCGATTACGTCTTCTATTTTGTTCTTTATTTAAGGTTGAATAGAGCATAACATTCGAACACATATCGTGATCATAATATTATAGATTTATGGCCATGAATGCTAGATAGAGTACGATCGGGAATACAAAGAGCCGAAATAGGTTTTTTCTGAAGTATCTCAAGGGTAATGTTACTCGACAGGGTACTTAACACGACGATTGGAGTGTCTCTCCAGGTCATAGATCCAGTGCTACGGACATGTAGTTAAGATGCTGCTGGAAAGGATCGCAAGACGGATTCTTTAAGCCGAGCCAACTGGCAAGAAACCAAGGGGTAGACCAAGAACGAGATGGTTAGATAATATCAATAACTCCAGTTGGTTACGCTAGAAAATCCAACCGGAAAGTGTAATGACGGTTGCTTCTGATAGGACTGAATGAAAGAGATGTCTCAGGACTCTACCCACAAGAATAGTGGGTGCTCAAAAGGGATGGAGATGGATGCATGGATGTCTTTTGGAATTATAAATACTTCATATAAAATAACAAAAAAATCCCTTAGTAAAATGTTTATAGCTGTTAGTCATTTTACGCACTTCTAAACTGGGAAGGAATAAAATGTAAATGAGATTAATGTGATTAATGTTAAACTTGACTCTTTCCAGGTTATTAGTCGAAGGGAAGACATTAGAATGAAGTTCCGTGGGCATTTATTCGTTAAGAAAAACTGAGAGCTGACATTTACAAATGTAACCGTCAAACTTCAGGACAGATACCTAGGAAAGTATTTCGTCTGATATTGTTGTTGCTTGCTTGCTTACTTCTTGTTTTATTCTCTTGCTTGTTTCATGCAGGTTAGTGGTCCCAGAGGCATCATTGTGCACAGAGCCGATCAGGTCCTTCAGTGCTCCCCACACGTGCCAGCCCCTCTGTATCCTCCAAGATGACGTCAAGCCTCGGGAGATCTTCCCCAATCACGTTCAGTCATCTGTGCGGGGTAGTGATGTCAAAGGGGCTTCCATAGATGGTACATCACCCCAGCGCCCAGACTACACCATTTTTTGTGACTACGGAGTCCAGGTAGATGAAGGAACCGACAAACTTCGCGACATCGCATCCAATGTGGAAATGGGGAGGGTCCGAGTCATCACCGACATGCATCAGATTGGTTTTCACCCAACTCACCTGAAAGCTAAGTTAAGCTGTTATTTTTGGTATTTCGCTGATTCTTCCCTGAGCCGATCCATCGAGTTGTTGAACTCCAGGTCGGCAAGGTATTGGTTCCCGAAGGTAAGTCCAGAGATTTGGTCATCAGATAATCGATGATACAGATGAAGAGATCGGGGGCGGTCACACAGCCCTGTTTGACACCGCTGTTGATGGGGAATCAGTAGGAGTCTTTCTCGTTTACCCGCATGCAGTTCTCGGCACTGCTATATAGTTGGAATAGAACGGTAATACTAGGAGATGCGTCGACGAGCCTGATAATTTTTCGAGAGAGATGTATGGTCGACCGTGTCGAATGCCACCTTGTGGTCGTCGAAGGCGGTGTAGAGATGGAGATCTTAGTGGAACTCCGAGATCTTTCAATAATGAGACGAAGGGCAAAAATACAGTCGGTGATAGATCAATTTGGCATGAATCCGGCTTGTTGTGGGCGGCGTCTACTTCTTCTAATGGCAAAAAGAGCACGGCTGAAGGATCCTGTTAGAGAGCTTGCCTGGGATGGAGAGGAGAGTGATGCCCTTGTGGTTGCTGCAGATGAGTTTGTCGCCTTGGCTGAAGAGGAGAAGGTAGATTTGGCGCCCGTCAGGATGATCAGGATGTGGGATGGTATTTGTCCTAAAACCTGTTGGAGCTGGTCATAGTTGTCGTCCTTGACTGTGTTCTCTGCGACGTCTGTATGGGCATAGGCAATGATGTAGGTGGGGAAAACGAGTGGAGAGCAAATGGTCGCTCACCAGGTTCCAGCATAGCCAGTGTCACGCTTCAGATGCCCGTCCGGTCTTCGAGGCCACTCCAGTTGAGGCAACAGTCTCTCACAATGAATTCACCTCTGCCAAGCCAGGGTACGCCGCAGAGTCTTGCCAGGGTGATGTTGTAATGGGGTAGCTCTCAGGATAGTAGAGTGGCTGTCGCAGGGCGAAGGAACGACAGGACATTCCGTGTGGCAACTGGATTGTTTTGCGTAAATTGATTTCTCGTTGCTCGTGAGCATTCAGGGATCCGTTTCGATGTTGGGCAGTCTGATTTCTTCTGGTCAGTGTCGTAACAGGTTGAGGGTTCATCTGGGCGAGTTGTTGGTCATAGTTACTCTGGAACCTCCCCGGGAGACCGGCCTGCTTAGGGTGGTCCTACCAGGAGCAAAGATCCAGACACTAACGCTCTCTCTCGGATCTGCAGAACACGCAATCTCCCTCGCCTCGACAAGGCCAGCCGCCGGAGGGGGTCTGGCCTTCTGCATCCTAATTTTTCGTAAGATGGTGAGTTGCAGTTTGAAGGAGATTCAGCTGCTATTTCTAGTAAGTTGAGTGACCACGTAGAAGTTCCCTCATTGGTTCGTTTGTTGTTGTTGTTTTTTAACCCAAATAATCTTTGATCGAATAGGCCTATGACCAAGGGCGTTACAGTTAGGATCATCCTATCTTTTTTAGAGGATCTCTTTTTCATGGCGATAGGGTGTCATTTGAGAAAGATTTGGCTGTCGTTTCTAGCGACTTGAGCAACCACATAGGGGACCCTTTTTGGTATTTTAGCTACGATTTTTGTTATTTACCAGTTTGGCATTCTTTAACTTTATTGTTGTTTTGTATATCATATGAAACATTGCTTTCAAATAAACGAGCGTTTCAGGAGATTCATTTTTGGCATACCTTGCTACTGTCAACAATGCACTGTGTCGTAGTGTGGTCAAGCGATCTGTTAAAAACAACAATGAAATCTCCCTCAAATTACACCTTACCTTCCTAGAAAGTACACTATGCTTACAAAAACAAAAGAAAATATGTGTGATGGTCATTGCTAAAATATTTGTTCCATCAGTGCCTGTTGATATCAGCACACAATTAAACTGTAATTGTGTATGTGTATCTACAAATAGCATGAGAATATGTCTATTGTAACAATGAAGAGAGGGAGAGAGAGTCAGAGTTAAAGAGTGAGAGACGGCGAGAATGCAAACAGAGAGAGGGAGATAGAGACGGTGAGATTGTAAACAGAAGAAAATGTGTGTGTGTGAGCGTGAGTGTATGTGCGCGCGTGCATGTGTGCGTACATGTGACCGTGTGTGTGTGCGTGCGTGCGTGCGTGCGCGTGTTCTATATCACAATGTATATGTCAGCGCCAAAGCGGTAGTCCAAAAGAAAATAAAAGGAAAATAAAGAACAGCCCTGGTTATCTATAATAGTAAGATCGCAATTGAAGTTATGGATGTTATATACTCTCTCTTCTCAGAGTTCACCAGAATGACAGCTTACCTTGAGTCAAGAAGAATGCTTGAATGCTTTCATTACGATACACAGAAACTATTCAGGGCTGGATTTCGTAGACGCAGGACTCCTGTTACAGTAAAAGAGCAGATGTGACTCAGTCGTATGTAGACAGCAACGACCCAAGATGCTTTGATAGCGGATAAGGCTCTCGGGGTTCTGTTTATTTCTGCTGCTGAGTGCAAAAAGATTAGCAGTGTCGATGGCCAAGGAGCTAATCTTTAAAAGATGAGTGGAAATGATCTTTTGTACATCATATCTACAGTGTCTTGAACTGCGCTTCCGCAATAAATGTGACAGCTATAGTACGTTTTCCACAAGCAGGGATCAATATATTATTGCTCTTCCTACAGAAGGTGAAATCAGGACAGTCTTAGGTACTCTATCCAGCAGCAAGGACCCTGGATTTAGTACATATCTAACCAATATCTACAAAATTGGATGTCTTTGCCTTATTCCAAGTTTCACCTGAGATCAGAGTGACCCCAATAGGGCACTTTCGCAAGAAAGAGTACTGTAACGACTACCGGAACATAATCACTGTTGTCAATCTCTGAAAATATTCTCACTCAAGTAACACTGAATCGCTGATTGACCACCTTCATAAAAGCTTCTAGAGAGCTAGTGCAGTTTTCAAGAGGATCGCAGTACAATTGACACTGGATTAACCATTGAGCAAAATAACTACGTGTTTAAGGCATCAAGGGAAGTGCAGAAATGGTAAACGGCACCACAGAAATGGTAAATCTATAGAAGGCTTTAGAATTTATTTTTCGATTTTTTACTGCCCTGGTTTCTTTTTCTACCTTCGCCTTTTCATGGGAGTGTTTTGAGTTCACTTCCAATCTCAAGCAGTGTTTGAGGGAGGATTCTTCATTATCCTTCGGTGGCCCATTTAGATGATTTGAGATCTTTGCCCGTCGTCTCATTGGAATCTTCTTATTCCTGAAAATTATGTTTTTCTGTCGGTTTGACATTTTCTCTAGAGCCAACTTACTGCATATGTCATGCATGATTATCATAAAGTGCTGTAGCTTTATGTCAATATCCTGCGTCGAGAGATTGGTTTGCCAGTTTTGTTCCATGATCTCTTTCCGCAAATCTTTCCAGTCAGCTTTATGGAAGTTCAGGATGAAAAAGCGTCGGGTGCTTCTAGTAACCAGCATATCTTTAGTTTTCTGCGGATGTTGCTAGTTCTATTAAGTTATCATCCGAGAAAATGGTCGGTGCTACATTAACATGACGGATGCGCACTGCATTATTCGTGAATCAGGGTTCCAGAACACTTTAACTCGTATTGTATGGAGCACTGGTTATTCTATGAATAACATGTTTGTAAGATCAAGCCGAGACTCTACTTGCCTCTGTTCATGCAGTGACATACCTAGGAGATATATGTATAATTTCTATTTGAAATATATAAGCAATAAGACTTGTGACTACATTCACAGTAATTAAATGTTTGAATTATACAAATCAAATATACCTCCTGACATTCATGTGTTTTTATTCACACTCGCGCGCACACACACATTCATTAATTGTTATAATCACGTTTTCTTGATACTAAATATCTTTGTTCTAATGAAATCTGTTATTATATAGCACACACCCATATTTATTAAGCACTTACTCACAGTCGTTATTATATATACATAAAAATGTATATGTTTATACACATACACACACACACATATGATGGTAGTCTCTTGTAGTCTGAGAAAGAAGGTTCTGCAATTCCTTGGTGAAGACGTTGCACAAATGATTTTGTTTAAAGAGATCAAATGTATGATGCATGTAGTGTAGAGTAGCTCACTTCCTCCACCAAATTGACGTTGTCTGAACAGATATCAAAGTGATCGCTGAGAAACATGAGACGAAGTGTCCTGCTGAAGAGCACAAAGCAGCACGCGATCCACGAATAGAAATCGCAATCTCATGATGTGCTCTTTACACACACACACACACACACACACACACACACGCACATATACACACACATGCACACATACGCGTGTGTGGGGGTGTATAAATACATGTATACTCTTTTACTCTTTTACTCTTTTACTTGTTTCAGTCTTTTAACTGCGGCCATGCTGGAGCACCGCCTTTAGTCGAGCAAATCGACCCCAGGGCTTATTCTTTAGAAGCCTAGTACTTATTC
>NC_068984.1:23211948-23215995 GCF_001194135.2 Octopus bimaculoides
AGGGAGCTCTCTCTCTCTCTCTCTCTCTCTCTCTCTCTCTCTCTCTCTCAATAACATTTTATCAACATTGGTGTGATCAGAAGTTCAGTTTTGATGCCACTTGACTTTCGCATCCTGTGATTTCCACGCTTGCACGTCAAGTTTCACTTGCTCTGTCGCACGGAAACCACATTCCCGGGCAGCAAGCTACGAAGAACTTCCTTCAGCTTCCCTTTCGTTGTGTTACACACTTTATATACAGCATTCACCTTATTCTGGACCTTCTCGTGTACTGTCGCATTTACACAAAAATTATCCCGAACTATGTACGTTTAACTTTGTATTACAGCACAAACTGTTTGTTATTTCTTTTTCAAAGAATGTTATTCACAAACATTGTTCCTATTCTTTTTTCTTCTTTTTTCTTTTACTTGTTTCAGTCATTTGACTGCGGCCATGCTTGAGTACCGCCTTTAGTCGAATCAAATCGACCCCAGGACTTATTCTTTGTAAGCCTAACACTTATTCTATCGTCTCTTTTTGCCGAACCGCTAAGTTACGGGGACGTAAACACACCAGCATCGGTTGTCAAGCGATGTTGGGGGGACAAACACAGATACACAACATATACACACATACATATATATATACATATATACGACGGGCTTCTTTCAGTTTCCGTCTACCAAATCCACTCACAAGGCTTTGGTCGGCTCGAGGCTATAGTAGAAGACACTTGCCCAAGGTGCCACGCAGTGGGACTGAACCCGGAACCATGTGGTTGGTAAGCAAGCTACTTACCACACAGCCACTCCTGCGCCTATACATACTTTCACATTGTATTTTCATTTTCACTTCGTATTTTCCTTTTGTCATGTTTTGCATTTAGTTTGATGTGCATAGCTGTGTAGCTAAAGGTTTACTGCACCAAACTCTGCAATTATATTCACTATCTATCATGATGCATGTATTGCATTTTCTATTTTACTACTTGTTTGCAAGAACATGTTTCTGTTACCTCGTTTTGCTTAGTTTCTGCCCTGGATCGCTACAATGGTTCTGCTTATCGACTGTTCGTCTGAGACGGGAGTTATGTAGTGACCCCTGGTGGCTACGACGGCAAGCAAAATAGAAAAGGTATGTAACGAGAGTAATCTCTCTCGAGCTTCTAGAATGTTCGAGACCTTTCTGGAAGCTTCCGGTTTTACGTGGAAGTTGAGGGCTTCCGGTCCATCCCTTATGTAAAGGAAAGAGATTCTAAATTCGCGGCATACAGTGCTTGTTGATTTTTCGACATGCATTGGGTCAGGCCGCCGCACTTTACGCCCGCTCACATTTTCGTTCGCCTTTCTTACTTGGAGACATGTGACTGCAACCAGAACATATTCATGTAATGTTATAAGCTTCCTTCTATTAACCTTGTATGTTAACGCATTCCCTCCAATAATAAAAGTTATGACTTATTACAAGCGTTTCGTGAATTCTATTCTCTTGTTGTTATGAGCAAAAACAGTGACTTCCTTTACTCTCATACTGACTAAATTATAATGTGCCATTAAGTCAACGTTACAACTAAAAATGGATAAGCCTGACACGGACTATACAGTTTTGGAAGTAACAGAACAATATTACAAAAGGAAAAGGACGAAAAAAATGCAGTGGTTAACAGACAGAACATTAGATAAAATTGGAGACTATCTGCAAAACACCGGTGGTATGGCACCATCTGGATCTATACTATATCAATATCCGAACTATAAAATTCAAATCATGATGAAAAAAGTATGAATACATTAACAAAATTCCTGATGAGAATGAAAAAAAAAAGTTAATCTAAAGATCATTCCAAAGTAGACAAGCTAATAAGGAAACAAAAGTTGGAGCAAGAAATAATGCTACCAAAAACAATGATAGTTTTATAAAGAAAAAAAGGAATGGAATGAATACTTTTTTCGAGAAGACAACACATGTTAATCAAAACAGGAAGCGATAAAAAAGTGATCAAAGTCAAAATTGCGTTACAGGTACAAAACCGTCACAGGTAATGTCTGAACTGAAAAAAAAAATTGTAAAGAGACGAAAAGTATGAAAAATCTGAAAAATGACAAAAATCAAGAACAGATAATATAGGAGCAGAACTTGGATAAAATGGCAAAGAAATCTCAGTGAAATTGCTACATTGTCTGTGCAAAAAAATATGGAATATAAATTTTGACCAAATGATTAGATTAAATCAATTTTCATTACATTACCAAAAATGAAAAAAGAAATCATAATGCAAATTAAAATAAATAAAGAATATTTGTGTTGCTAAATCATACTAATAAATCTGAACATTGTCGATACTAATAAAATCAAATATGAAATAGAAATAATGTAAAGAAGTTGGTTTTAAAACTAGAAAATTAGAGAAATGCTATTTTTAACCTCAAAAAAAAATATTATTAAAGAGTATAATGAATAATTATGTATTGCTTTTATCGACTATAAAAAACTTTTGACAAATTGTGATGGCAAAAAATGGATCTCCTGAAAATTTTATAGAATTTAAAAAAAAAACAATTTATTCTCAGCAAACGACAACTGCTAGCGTTAATGTAAGCATTACGAAGTGGTTTGAGATTGAGCGAAAGGTATGACAAGGATGTATCCTTTCTTCTTCGTTTAATATACTCTTTACTCTTTTACTTGTTTCAGTCATTTGACTGCGGCCATGCTGGAGCACCGCCTTTAGTCGAGCAAATCGACCCCAGGACTTATTCTTTGTAAGCCTAGTACTTATTCTATCGGTCTCTTTTTGCCGAACCGCTAAGTTACGGGGACGTAAACACACCAGCATCGGTTGTCAAGCGATGGTGGGGGGGACAAACACAGACACACAAACACACACACACATATATATATATACATATATATGACGGGCTTCTTTCAGTTTCCATCTACCAAATCCACTCACAAGGCTTTGGTCGGCCCGAGGCTATAGTAGAAGACACTTGCCCAAGGTCCCACGCAGTGGGACTGAACCCAGAACCATGTGGTTGGTAAGCAAGCTACTTACCACACAGCCACTCCTGCGCCTATGTATGTAGGAGCGAAGAATGTTTTAGATGATTTTGAAGATACAGATAAAATGGGTGGAAGAATGGTTACGAATCTCATATATATTGATGATGCGGTGCTTATTGCGGACAGATTAGAAATATTTGGGAATTCGATAGTGAAAGAAATGTATAAAATGGTTTAACCATTAATTTTAATAAAGCTAAATCGATGATTATCTCGTGAACATATGGCCGAGATAATCTACTAATAATTCATAATCAAACTGACATAGTTGTGAATGAGCCTTACTATCTAGGAAGTATTATTACTAAGCAATCTGATGACAGGAAAGATATAAAAGAAATTGAATGACAAAATGTTTAAACTGGATTTGGAAAAACCCATTACGTAAAAAAAAACAGAAAGAAGAAGCCAATCAAATCGAAATTGCATTGCTGCACACTATCATATTTCTATGAACAACGAATGGATCTGAATACTGACTCTTAAAGCAGCCATTACCGACGAACTAGTATGGCTTAGTAACAAGTACTTCGCTTTCACTAGTAGTTTTTTGGTGCTTATATAGTCACGAGCAGATATAGACCTGTTGATTCTGCTACCTTTTGACCCAGGGGCTCATACAGGATGATACATCTGAAGGGAAGAGAGAGAGAGAGAGAGAAGGAGAGAGAGGAGGAGAGAGAGAAGGAGAGAGAGAGAAGGAGAGAGGGAGAGAGAAGGAGAGAGAGAAAGAGAGAGAGAAGGAGAGAGAGAAAGAGAGAGAGAAAGAGAGAGAGAGAGAAGGAGGGAGAGAGAAGGAAAGAGAGAGAAGGAGGAAAAAAAGAGAGAGAGAGAAGACGTTTATTTTCAACTGAGGAAACTGGAGCAACGTGAAATGAAGTGCATTGCTCAAGGATACGATGCACGACATTATGATTGTAAACAACATTCTAACCATTATACCAGGCACAAGAAGTAGACAAGGAATTCTGAATTTTGATGTTACGGAAGGACGCTATGAAC
>NC_068984.1:23216411-23218457 GCF_001194135.2 Octopus bimaculoides
ACACACACACACACACACACACACACACACACACACACACACACACACATTAAAACTGAAACTTCCATTTGGTGAGGCTAAATTTCCTGTCTCAGACTGATAAGCATAAAGTTACAGAAATGCACCAGCTTCTGTCCCACAGGCAATCTGTTGTCTCCTTTCTTTCCCTTTCTAACCGCTATCATAATGGCCTCTGCTATTTGGACTAACTGAACTCAAGCTATCTCTGCTCAAACATTCTCGACCCGCTCGTTCCACCTCCTCTCATAATTCTAACCACTAACAGCCATGCATAGTCGTTCCTCCTGGAATTCTCTTCTCGTTCACATTTCTCCGCAGTTGCTGACTTACAAATGTGAGCGAGAAACCTTCATGGTATTGATCACACTGGAATACGAAAGCCTGCAAAGGTTATCAGCACTGCATCTTCATCCAGACCCAACAAGCCCTCCTCCCAGCGAAAAAAAAAATTTTCAATCGCATTGAGTAGTGTATTCTTGAACTTCTAATTTCATTTACAGTATGTATGTATGTATGTATGCATGTATGTATGCATGTACGTATGCATGTACTCATGCATGCATGTATGCATGCATATATGTCTGTACGTATATATGTATGAGAGTGTGTATATATGTGTGAGTGTATGTCTGTGTCTGCGTATGTATATGTATGCCTACATGTATGTAATATAGGCATGGGTGTGTGTATATAAATATTTGTATATATATAAATGTATGTATATATATATATATATATATATGTATATATATATATATATATGTGTGTGTGTGTGTGTGTGTGTGTGTGTGTGTGTATAAATTTGACATGGACGATTCTTTCTTGTCTTGGGATTCACGGTCAAACGGCTGGGTGGAATTGCGCGAAAAATTACACAGATGTGTAGAACGATCAGGCAGTGATGCTGGGCTTTGTATTCTTTTTACATAACTCCCATGGTTACCAAGACAATCTACTATAATAATACGCTTGTGTTTATGAATGACAAAGGAGGTGGGTGATAGATGAATAGGGAAGGAAGTGGTGATGTCACACTTGGTAGTGGGATGATGAAAATTGTACGCTGAAAAAAAAATCAAACAGCGTTTTAACTTTGTGTGAATATATGTGTGTATGTAAAAGGGGGTATGTCAATGTGTGTGTATGTGTGTGCGGGCGTGTGTGTGTGTGTGTGTGTGCGTGCGTGTGCGCGCGCAATGGAAGTAGGATGGTTCATCTTTGTTTGCTTAGTATTTGGGCTTATTTTTTGATTTGGTTGGATCTTGGTTTGTTTTTTTTGTTGGTCAGTTATTTTTAGAGTTTAGACAGAAAAAAGTCATTCTAAAATTGTTTTTTAACGTAAGCGTGCTCAAACAAGTTGAATGCTTACACAGAGCAGGTTTTACAGCCATATCATCCAAACCGACCGGGTGAAACCGGGCTTAGCTGCTAGTATATATATAGTATACACACATAAACATACACACCAACACACACATACGCGCGCGCGCGCAAATGCACACACACATACACACACACACACACACACACACACACACACACACACACACACACAATAAATATGTTTGCTGCATTCCTGAAAAGAATTTTTGTTTATTAAAAAATAACTTTTGAAGTAATTGAATTTAACAACTTGCATGACAAAGTATAAAGAACAATAGCGTAGAAAGACTGACAGCGACACCTGTTATAGAGCTTTTGCATATTTTGTTGTTATTAATGATGTTATTATTGAGGTTGCTTTGATGTTGTTTTTCAATAGTAAACATTATCTTGGAAGGTGGTTAAAGATAATATATTACAGTATCATATATCGTACTTCAGATATTTTTGCTTCAGGCTATGTTAAAATTTGGAATGTGAAAAGACTGAATGGCTAAAATTTCGTTTCATTTTTTTTTTTTTTAATGAAAATCTTTTAGTTATTAGCTTTTTGGATAAACAAACAGCCTCTTAGACTCAACCATTGGCTCCTTATTGTGTCTGGGGGCATAGAATTAACTGGAGAAAAAAATAAACCACTCC
>NC_068984.1:23219337-23220457 GCF_001194135.2 Octopus bimaculoides
CTATACGAAAAATTCGACAGAAACCTAAATCTAAAGATGAATTGTTTCGAGTGTTGCGTGAAAAGTGGGTAGAAATTCCACAAGAGACAATCACAAAGCTCATCAGTTCAATGCCAAAAAGTTTCTCAATTTAAAACTGCAAATGGAATGTCAACTAAATACTAAAGTATGTAGTCCTATCTATCGATCACATTTCAATTGTTCGCTTTGCGTATTAAATAAAAGATTTTGAAAATTAAATGTGTCTATTTACTTCCTGCATGTCTGTGTGTATATATATATATATATATACACATACATACATACATACATACATACATACATACATACATACATTTATATGTATGTATGTATCCCATCCACTTCTGATCATTTCAGTATGGAGTGAGTGTCTAACTGAGTTACTTTGTTTTTATCTCCACTTTTTATTCTCTTCGTGTATTCCTTCTGTAGAAGAGCAAATGCTCGAAATGTAAAAGACATAAATGACCGTATCGGTGTGTGTATATGTGTGTGTGAGTGTATGTGCATATGTATGTATAAACCGAGCAAATGGGCATCGGTAATTAAGAAGGCGTAAAAGCGAATAAATCTCTATGTAAGATAATCTTATTGATTATCAAAAGAATTTTTTTCAGATCAAGAAGAAATGAAACTAAGTTTCTGGAATGGTCAGAAAGACAAGTAGATATATGGGGGTGTGGACAATGGGTCATCTGAAGGAAAGCAGCAGCAGAAAATAACGATTAAAGATACTTTTTGTCCATCTCCTAAGACAGAAAAAGAGACAAGTTTACAATGAAATAAAAAGACAGGATGTTAGTTTTGATCTACATTTGTTGTTGTTTGTTTTTGTTTCCATTAAGGGATGTAAAAGTGGGTTGTGGACAGTCCAATAAGCTGTTTAATGAGTTGCCCTGTAAATAAGTTATCCTGGCGTTCCATGTAGTGGGCATGTTAGTCTACTCGCTTAGCCAACAGGGTGGCATTATTCGGAAGCCAAACCAATGCGAAGGAGCGTATTGTGACCAGCAGTTACATCCGATAGTCTGGTCGATACAGCCATACAGTTGTGTATGTGTGTGTTTATATATATATATATATATATATATATATATAT
>NC_068984.1:23220502-23221712 GCF_001194135.2 Octopus bimaculoides
TATATGTTCTTTGCTTGATTGCCTGTCTCTCTATCTCCCGCTTTCCCTCTCTCTCCCTTTCGCTCTCTCTCTACCTTCCTCTCTCTCTCTCTGACTATCCGGAACTAGTAATTCCCAGGAAACTGAGACTATAAAAGCATAAAATCATTGATTCCAGGAACAGAGCCAAAGTTTTATTTTTCATTTTTTTAAATCTCTTATTTAATGGTTTAAAAATCTGAGCTCTCGAAAACAATCATGAACGTAAATATTTGTTCCATAAAAAAACAATAAATAAAAGAATCATGTATATTTGCATAAAGGAAGTTGGAGGAATAATTCTAAAAGCAGAGAACAGTTTCTGCAAGTTAACAGATCAATGCCCAGTAATTTCAAACATATTCCAACACTGACAATGGTTTTTGTATCGCAAGTTTATTTGAATACTTTCTTGATTGTGTTACTGACAACATTTAATCTCTGTATACATAATAATGATGTTCCTATTAATGGATTTGGTATATCAATTATCATGGGTTTGGCCTCAGACTGGAAATGGGATGGTTCCTATGACAAAATGACGAATGCTCTTCTATTCGGTTTCTTTGCGAGTGAAGTTTCTGAGGGCAAAAATTGGAAATCAGCAACTATTTCAAATGCTTAATCAAATCAATTATATTTTTATGTCTATGCTGTTGATCCTCATCCACAAATGGATTTTCTTACGTTTCATCGTCGTTGCGTCATTGGTAAAATGAATTTCTTTACAATTTATTTAAGTTTTCTTAGAGTACATCAAAAAACAAGCAAACGAAGTCAACGTGCGCAACACAATTGATCTTTCCAGTTAATATCCTAACCAAATTAAACAGTGATACTTACTCACTCTAACAGCTACGACTACAACAATATTGTTTTCCAAATTAAATTTGAATTCAGGTTTTATTTTTAATGGTCAATACTTAGTTTTTCCAGCAGCAAACTTCTATAAATTCTGATCATTCTTAATTTTCAGAATTTACCCGAAGAGAGTATATTTATATTATGATATCCGTGATTACTCAAAGAGGTATACTCATCCGAAGAAAATACCGAAATTTTCAGGGTTCCTCTTTTAATTATTTTATTAACTATATTTCTTTTATCCAAATCGTATGGAATCGTCTGTGCTAAATGAGAACCAGTCGTTAGTAAAACGAAATCTTTATCCGTAATAGCTTTTCTAATAAAA
>NC_068984.1:23222634-23225277 GCF_001194135.2 Octopus bimaculoides
TATATATATGTATATATATATACATACATACATACATACATACATACATACATACATACATACATACATACATACATACATACATTATCAAGCATTGTCCATAAGTCAAATAAAAAAACACAATCCGTATAAAAGCAAGAATATTTTTTTATATTATTGGTATGGTATATACTTGTACAGAATGTTACCGTCGGTTTCGCGAAGATATTACTACTCGATAATGTTGATGACTCTTCAGACATTCTGTCTGGAAGTGTATAGTCTCTTTGATGTTGAAGTTTATACATTTAGACTCTAAGTATATATACATTAAGTTGCCTCAGTGGTGGTAATAAACGGAATGAAACATAGTGAAAAAAAGAAAACAATTTTGGTAGGGTAGGAAAGAAGAGATATTCTCTATGGATTGGTGTTAGCCATTGGTCAAGCATGTAAACTGTGTGTGTATATATCTCGTTCCCTGTCACCAAAATGAATTTATGCTCATAAAGTCAGCATCCGAGAATTTCATTTTTCGAGTTGAGTGTGTTGACATAGGAATATTCCAGAGTGTGCGTCACCTGCTTTCATTAAAATACGACCCAGAAAAATCCCGCAATCTCCAGATGATCCTATATGGCGTTTCTTCTTTTAATCGTCAAATACAACTGGCTAAAGTTGCAACATTACGCCTTATTTAAATTCTAAAAGAGGGTCTCTGACTATTCAGCCTTGCCTTATAAGGGGCCTTCTGCTGCTCCGACGTAATTCCTCTTCTGCGTCATCCATAGATGTTGATCGACACTGCTTCTGCTTCGTAGGCCATATATGTATGTATGTATGTATGTATGTATGTATGTATGTATGTATGTATGTATGTATGAATAGGCCAAACAGGGTTGGCCAAAAGTCAGCTGACAGTAAATCAAAACCATTTAACTCTAAGATTTATTTATTTTTAACTATTGAGTGAATTTAATAAAAGCATCTAAATATGAAACATCATGAAAATTGTTCAAACTGAAGTCCTTATTGAGTGACACATTTTTCCATTCGAGTCAATACAAAATTTCAGACAGTATTGATGGAATTTTGATTTACTGTCGGGTGACTTTTGGCCAACCTTGTATGCATAAATATTACATATTCACATATATGTATATATGTATATATATATATATCATACACGTGCGCGCACACGTACACACACACAGGTACATACACACACACTCACATAGACATATATATATATATATATATATATATATATATATATATATATATACCATAATAATAGTGTAAAATAAATAGAATGGCTTCAACTACTAACAGAAACCGGGTCATTGACTCAGATCCAAAAATTCATTGTTATATTCTTTAGCACCAATCAATCATGAAAAACTATATTAGACTGCCTCCGAAATAATCCCATTCAAAAATTTCAATCCATTCAATATCTCTTTCTCTATCTCTCTGTCTCTTTCTCTATCTCTCTGTCTCTTTCTCACTCTCTCCCCCTCTCTGTCTCCCTCTCACTTCTTCTCTCCTTGTCTACTCCCCTCTCTCTACGATATACGTGTATAATAAATATATGTTAATAAATATGAGTTAAACAAGAATCACATCAATTAACATATCTAAAAGTACGCACATCCAACATTTAGCCGTATTGTGCACTTTTGCTCTTTTTATCACAATATAAATAGAAACTGCATAAATATATATTCATGTATATATGCGTGCCTATGTATGTAGCAATGTATGCGTACACACACACACACATATATAAACATATGGTTACATACCTACGTATATATATATACATATATATATATATATATATATATATATATAGATAGATAGATAGATAGATAGATAGATAGATAGATAGATACACATACACTCTCAAATACATACATACATACACACATACATGCATACATACATACGTGCACACACACGTACATGTTTGTGTACGCATTCATGAGTAGAAAAATCTCATGTGGATGCGTTTGCGCACATCTGCGTCTTGCCAAACCTATTTCCTGATTGCAAATTACAGAGAGAAAAACAAAATCGCTTGTTTATCCTGGTGAAATTACCATTAAACGTTGAGATTACAATAAAATAAAAGCTGATTATCTACGGCTTTTGGCTTCTCAGAAATTAATACTGGGGAAAACTATTCTTTAATTAAAACAACCGACAAAGTAATTTTGAAATGCACGGTTGCCTCCTCTAGATTTCGTGTTTAATTCGTCTTTATCTATTTCTCCCAGCATTCTTTCAGTCCTTCCTTTTGTTTTTCTGTTTATATTGCTATCTTTTTTATAGTGTTCTGTTGGTTTTTATCAGATATAAGATGATTTTGGTATTTGTTCATGTTTCCTTCCACCCGTCTGACAGTGTTTTCTTTCCTAACTCACCCTCTCTCTCTCTCTCTCTCTCTCTCTCTCCACACACACACTAACTTTACAGTTTTCTAATCAAAACTGAAGCTGCGAGTTTGTCTCCAGACTCGAATTTCACTTCAGACAAAAAACCATATACTCTACAACCTGTATTGAGTACTCCTTTGTCATTCTCTCGAATCAAAGTATACGCGTATACATACATACATACATACACACACATACATACACATACACACACACACACACACAC
>NC_068984.1:23226055-23226707 GCF_001194135.2 Octopus bimaculoides
TATATATATTAGCGTGTATATGCATATAAATATATGTGTGTACATACAAAGTATATATACACTGACAAATAGATAGATAGATAGATAGATCGATAGATAGATAGATAGATAGATAGATAGATAGATAGATAGATAGATAGATAGATAGATAGATAGGATATAGATATAGATGTATTTATATATTCATATAGCCATCTAAGAATCCATAACTCAGAAAAAATATGCACTCGTATATTTGTCAATAGAGTTGGTTTATTAATCGAAGTGTACTGTATTATATATCCGTTACGGCCGATCTTACCAACCAGTTTCGTGCTGGAGATTCAACCGGATATTAGACGTCAGCTCGGTTATGTAACCTTGCACTCAACAGAGTTGGAAGTCATAGCAGTTGGCATATTTTCTTCCATAACTGCCAACTTTGACGAGCGCAGAGCTATTGCCTAACATCCAGTTGAACTCCCATCGAGAAAGCGATTGGTAAGCTACATGTCTATAAGTCACAGAATCCAGAAAACCAGTCTTATGAACCTATATCTTGGGGAGGACTTTTGATCTTTCTTTATATATATGTGTGTGTGTGTATATTTCTGTGTATATGTACACACACAAACATACACACACATGTATATATATATATATATATATATAT
>NC_068984.1:23226844-23229579 GCF_001194135.2 Octopus bimaculoides
CTCTCTCTCTCTCTCTCTCTCTCTCTCTCTCTCTCTCTCTCTCTCTCTCTCTCTCTCTCTCCTTTCTCTCTCTCTTCGATGATAGACTATTTATCTTACGTGGAATTCTTTCCTGAATAACATATGGTCCACATGCTTAGATATTCTAAAATCAGCTGTAAGAGTCTTGGCATATTTATTATAACTACTGTACACTATGTATTTATACTATGAATTAAATGTTCTTGAATGATGCCAAATGTTTTGCTTATTCATTATTTATTTTATGTATATCTACTCACTTAATGATAAATCACTTCTATCCACCTTTGATAGGATATTTCAGCACCAGATTTTTCAGCTGCCGTTCAAGCCGGAGTTAGTAAACCAAACTGAGTTTTATTAGTAGACCAAAGTACATACCTATTAGATTACGGCAACTGACGTAAATTGTTTTACATATATCTATATATATGAATAAATGTAAGAACAAGCAAGTTCAGCAAGTCAATATACAAAAAATATTAAATATGGTTAAAACAAAAAATGTGCATATGTATGCATATAAAGAAGTCCAACTTAGAATATAAATGATATCAGGAATTGAAGGGGTTAAGTAGGAGTTTTACGAGTCCAACAGCTGTATTTGGTGGGATTGGTGGTCCAAGATAATGATGGTAACTTGATTCCGTAAGAAAGAAACAAAGAAACAAAAGAAAGAAAGAAAGAAAGAAAGAAAGAAAGAAAGATAGAAAGAAAGATAGAAAGAAAGAAAGAGAAGGAAGAATGGAGAGAGAGAAGGAGAGCGTGAGTGTGTTTATTGGCAAAAGTCGTTCGCTCACTCTATAAAAGAACCACTATGTTATTGCTTGATCTGATAGAAATAGCAAGTATCCTTCAGATTATACCCATCGTCTTCAATTAAAGCAGGACTCATTGGATAACACAGTTTTAGATCTTCACTGAAATGCCTTTCTTCATTGATCAGGATTAACCTGGAGTCAAGAAACATCAACAGAAACAACACCAACAACAACAACTGCATCAATAGACGTAGCACAGCAGCAGCAGCAGTAGCTGTAGCAGCAGCAGTAGCAGCTATAACAGTAGCAACGCAATAATATGAAGAAGCTTTTATAAATATTTATTCTTACATGACTTGCTCCAATTTTAGGAATCAATATTTGAAGAATAAAACATCGTATTCGAGATAAAATAAATTGAAATAGCAAAATAAAAAATCATACGATATTGTATTTAAAAAAAAAACATCGTTAAGATTAAATAATAAATTTAAAATAAATTCGTTTTATAAACTAGTATTTCATCTTTTTTTTGTCTCTTTTTATCATTAAGCGAAATAACGTAAATGAGATTAAATCGCAGAAAATAAATCAATCGGATTATTTACGTATATAATAAAGCAACATTTACACGTGTAACAAACGAGAAATTTCTAAAGACAGCTTATAATTAAGCATCATAGTTATGTGAAGTTAGAGAAAGAGAGACGAATTGATGTAATGTTATAAGGAAGGAACTCGGTATCGTTGGGTAGATATGCGAATGAGTCGGGTAGCTGTGGTTTGCTTATATAGAATGAGCCGGGTAGCAGTGGTTTGCGTATATAGAACGCTCGACAGTCGCCTGAAGGGGGAAAAACAAAGAAACAGATGTTCAATATCAATCACATTTCTTTATTGAATTTTCGATATGTAATGTAAAATGTAAAACCTTTTCTATGATAAAGCCAGTTTACATATTTAAATAAGAAAAGCATGTCAGGAGAGAAGATTAGTTTTATCATCTTTGTGTATTTAAGATTAATTAATGGGATATTATATAGATTTAATTTTATCTTTTTTTGTTTGTTTGGTTACATGACAATTATTTAAACCTTTTGTCAGTGAGAAAATACCCATGACTCTTTACAATACCCATGACCCTTTGCAAGGCTTCCAAGACAAGTAGGAAAAGAGGAGGGAGAGAGGAGTGGGAAAAAGGTATCCTCAAACCAGAGGCGTACTGAAATGCTGCAATAGAGTAATCTCCCTTCCATGTTGATAGATACCGGTTGGCAAATACTATCCAATTAGGCTATCGAACGCAAAGACCCAGTGCAAATACTGCAAGGTGTACATCCGGTCCGATATTCTTACTGTTTCATGAATTCGTTGCCCTGAAGTGGTAACTTTTTATTGACTCTGATATGATGAAAAGCAAAGTTGATCTCGCTGAGATTAGAACTCAGAGCACAGGGAGGATCAGAACAAATACTACAAGGTATTAGAGCCCACGAGCGAACGACTCTGTCGATTCGCTATTTCAGAGATAGTAGTATAATCAACCGAAGTATTTTAATATATTATATGTACCTCTCTTATTTTAAGCGACTCAATGAGTGATAAAAGACAAAGGAAATACTATAAAATGGGAAAAAGATGAAAGTATTCTTCTTCCAAATATAAATTTCTCTTATATTTAGAAAAGAATCTAATTTATGCCTGCTTTATATAGCAGATGACCTATGCAATTGAAAAGATAAGGAAGTCGAGAACGTCTTCTCTGGGGAGTGTTCAAACAATCCATGAAACGGTCTGTTAGGAGACTCATTTTTTTTTCTTTTATTAAAGTAATCCCAGTATTCAACTGCTACTTATTTTATCGATCCTTGACGATGAAACGCAACATTGACACTGGCTAAGTTTGATAATACAGTACCGTGCAAAAGTCTTCGGCTACTTTAAGCTATTGTA
>NC_068984.1:23229914-23231667 GCF_001194135.2 Octopus bimaculoides
TTAAATTGGCCGAAGACGTTTGCACGATTGTTAAATGCAAAAGTATCTTTTAAATTAATTCTCGATTTAAATCTACCCCAACTAAAAACCTTTCCACCAAGGAACATTTACACTTTCTTTTCTTTAATTTTAAACCAGTGGCATTTTTATAAAGTGCTGTTGTTCTCTTTTCATCATCATCATCAGCAGCAGCAGTAGCAGCTGCAGCTTCTTCTTCTTCTTCTTCTTCTTCTTCTTCTTCTTCTTCTTCTTCTTCTTCTTCTTCTTCTTCTTCTTCTTACTTAACACCACGTTAACTCTGATCTTCCACTTGCGATTGTTCCGATTATTTTTTATTAATATCCATGACTACAACGTCCAAGGAATCATTCCTTAAGACTTTAGAGTACGATTTTTGCAGGCGATTTGACTGATGTTTCTTGCAGGTCGAGTGACGCGTAGAAGGATCCCACATAGGCTTATCTTTATAAGTTAACTCCAAATAGTGAGTTAGTGGTTATGGTTTACTCATACCATCCAAGACAGTAAAAGATCGATACTTAGGTACTTCTAAGATGATTCAGAAGACAAGCAAAGTGAGAGTTGCAGAGAAATAGAGAGAATGAGACATATTGGGATGAGAAGGAAGAATGATCAATGCATCGAGTTGAGGTAAATTTGAAGAACATGCAGTGAATAATATCAAATAAGCTAGAAGCGCGGGAGCGGTGATAGAAAAGATAAAGAGAGGGTGCAGAGCGAGGGTAGAACTGTTGGTGATGACAGGTTAACTATTAAAGAGACCTATCTATTTTACGAAGCGGTCTAGAATGAGTGAATGCATTGTTCTTGCAAGAATTGCTCTAGATCAGTGGTTCTCAACCATTTTCTTAGTATGGATTCCTTTGTTCCTTATTTTTACCTAGGAGGGTATTCATAACCATTCAATATTTAAAACAAATTCTATATTTTCATGAATAAATATCATTAGGAATTGTATGAAGAAATTAAAATATTTTGTGTATTGTTGAAGTATACGCAATTTATTGAACTTGAATTTTAACAACAAAATCTCATTTGGACCCCCAAGGGTCATGCGGATCCTGATTAAGAACAACTGCTCTAGATTAAGAAGAAATTGAAAGCGTGTGGTCTAGTAATTAGGGTGTTGTGCTCACGATTGTAAGATCACGGTTTCGATTCTTGGACCGAATGGTGCTTGCGTTCTTGAGCAAAACACTTTATTTCACGTTGCCCCAGTCCACTCAGCTGTAAAACGAGTTCCAAGAGCAGATGAGAAGTTAACATTGCGACAAACCAGCGTTTGTACATGGGTGAGTATTGTAATCTCCGTCATTTAAACGATATGGAAACCAGCTTAGTACTCCGGGTTTGTGACTCTTAGAGCTCATGGTAGACCTAAGAGAAAATTGTGCTCCTATAGAGGGTCAGAAGTCGGTATAAGTTGCAAGGTTTTGTTTTTAACTTCATTCTCTTTACGATATCAAATATGTGATCGTCATAAAAAAAATATCACAAGAAATTGTAACATCGTGCATTTGTTGAGAGTTAATCATTATAATTACTATATAGGTCTATTGGTCATTAGCATTAAGATTATTCTATTAGAACAGTCTCAAGGACCGTAATTAATTTCTGAACACTTGTATAAATAGCAGGCAGACGTATTATTTTGCATTACATTGTAAGTATTAATCCTTATTTCAAGGTCATCAGGTTAGGATTACTGCAGAGTGTATGTGCCTAGGTATTT
>NC_068984.1:23233476-23237919 GCF_001194135.2 Octopus bimaculoides
CATTTTTCAACCAGATGGAGCACCGCCTCACTGGCACCAGATGGTTCGAACTTTTTTTAAATGAAAAAGTGCCCCAGTGATAGATTGGTCGGAAAGGGGCCCCAAGACCTGCGTCTTTGTGCTTGGCCTGCGAGATTCCCAGACCTTACTGTGTGTGATTTTTTATTGTGGGGGATATGTAAAAGATCGCGTTTATGTTCCACTGCTACCCACTAACCTCGATGACCTTAAACACCGAATAACAACAGCGATCCACTCAGTGGATCGTGATATGCTGATATGCGTCTGGGAGGAATTCTCTTATCGCATTGATGCTGCCCGTGCTGCAGGTGGGGGCCACATTGAACACTTGTGACTTCGCTGGAGTTTTCTATTGCTTTTCCTTATTAAAACACTATCAAGCGTACCCAGCGTTGCCCGGTGTCGTTAGTTCGAAAAGGCTGAGAAACAAATAAAGTAATTAACACCCCCTCCCTTAAACACCTTTCACGCTTTATGGCAAGACTAACACCTTAGTAACTCTTAAAGGGAACTGCACGTGTAATATTACGACAACAATCAAGTGAAAAAATAAGCAACAAAAATTATAAAAACAATAACGTAGGACTGAAATTTGGCGCCAGTACGGCAAGTCTACAAAACTTCCTTGTAAACAACATTTTTAGTCTTCCCCTGGGGGATGAAAGCATGTAAACTGTTCCTACAATCCACTCTTGAGCAGCCAACGTACAGTTGACCGTGTGAAAAGCATGGTTCGGCTAAGTAAAGTCCAACGACAGACAGCGACTGCCCTTGGGGCTTATTAATAGACATGGCGTAACTGAGTCTAATCGGAAACTGCACTCTGCGGAATGTGAACGGTAAGTCAGCAGCCGAAGGCACGAGGGGAGTTCGCGGTATGAAGACGTCTTGATCTTTACCACAGACGGTCATAATCGTTGCTTCAATGATATTGGGAAGTAATTTTGTGATAACAAGGCGTGTATCGTTGCACAACGTCGGTGGATTTAAATTCTTTATTAGCATAACAGGGCTACCTACTTTAAAAGTAAGAATATGTGGAGGTACACCTGAAGGCTCCAATGTATTCAAAAATTCAGTGGAGTAATCAACTACCTCATCCTGATTGGTAATGGTGTCTACTGACTTATAAACTGTCACGTCCCCAGGCAAACGCAGTAAAAATCTGTTGTTGATTGCACTGACCGCAACGTTTTTAGGAGCCAAAATGGCTCTTTGTCAAAGCCAATCTCGATCTCCGTTGTGGACTTCTAAGCCTAGGAAGACCTGGTCCTGAAGGCTCTGGATAGTACTGGTTATTGTGCAAATGTTACTTATGTCAACAACTTCATTTCCGTCTTCTGGAACTTCACCATTGCAAAGAAGGAGAATGTCCCTCGCAAAATCTTCTGAAAATGACTCCTCATGGAGACGCGCTCTCATGTTGGATTCTAACTGCAAAGTAACAACATAACCCCATAGAAGTGAAGACTTAAGACACGCCATTACTTCATTCGCCCTTGTGCCTTTCGAAATCACTGGCAAGGTTTGTCTATCTGGATAGCACGACAGTGACATCCCCGCATCGGTTCGTGGCTTTTCTTTGTGTCTCGCAAAGTTCTATCTAATGCCTCAAAGGCACCCTTGTGATCCATTGTGCATTCATCCCAAACAATCTGCGCGAGCAATTGCCCGTTGTCCAACGTCTTTGAAATGTTGCAAACAGGCGTTGGTGAACTTGCGAGGTTAAGGGGGAAGCTTAAACGAAGAGTGTGCAGTCGTACCACCAGGGAGCAGAGTAGCAGCTATGCTCGAAGTTGCCACAGCTATTGCGATGCACTTTTGTAGCCTTACTTTTGCAAGAATGAGTCTAGTTACGAACGTTTTGCCTGTCCCGCCAGGCAAAACGAAAAATAACGAAAAACAACACAAACGAAAACAAACAGCAAGTGGTAATAAGTAGTACAACGTTACTAAGGCTAGGGAAATGGGGTAACAATAACGATAAGCAAAAATTCAACAGTAGAATAATCTCTGCACAAAAAAGTGAACCGAAACGTAGGACAGGGAGTACTGAGGTAGAACGCAGCACGGAGGTCCGAAGCGTAAGTGAAGCGTTCGTATAAAAACGTTCAAGTAATGGGACCATGAGTCGAAAGAGTACATACTATTGGCTAAAGGCCAACCAACAGGAGGAGCAAAACTGTTCAAGTGAACGTGAAACAGGTGAGTCATGCAGTGGGAGGAGTTGTAAGTAATTGTAGTAACAATTGCTGAGAAGTGTGGTAATCTGTGATAATCACTGACAGGTGGGGGGTCAGTGTCGATTGTAAGGTGCGGGAGGGAGAAATTATGTGATTTGTAATAATCACTGATAAGAAGTATGCCTCGGTGTCACCTGACGCTAGGGTGACATTGAGGGTGGGGGAAGGAGACCCGAGTCTACTGCAGCAACAATTTGACCTCTTTGAAAGTCCGATAGATCTGTCATTTCAATGAATTTTAATTACCTTTTTTCTGATCATATCTGAAAAGGAACAGCAATTTTAGCAAATCATATTAAGCAACACGAATTATAAATCAAAAAACACAAAAATAAACAAGCTTTTATAGATATTTCAAAATAGATATTTCAAAATAATGATGCTATGATGCTAGGGGTTTCCATTATCTTGTTCAACCCCTGTAAATGTGACATATTTTAACTTTAACCGTAATTTCATTGCAAAAGTGTTAAAAAAAACATCTTTTACCATGAGTGAGAACTTTATCTCCACGGTAAACTGCAATGAAATTGCTTTTAGAAACATCAAGGGCAAGTGATTTTTACTGTCTCTTTGGATGATCAGTAACGTATCCGTAGAATAATATAGCCGGAAGCTGTCACGAAAGCCTATCGCATGTATACACCCACCACACACACACACACACAGTTGGGCACCGTCTGTGAGAAAAATTTACTCGGCATGCTGTACTGTTTGGCATTCGCGCCGGAAGCTCCAATACGAACATTTCAGAGTGTTTGGGTATCAATCTGAGGACAGTGCAATCTGAAGACGTGTACCGAGAGTAATAGAAATCAAATACCTAGTCAACATCATTGCTTGAAGGAAGTGGTACTGCCCTGGGTAAAGAGGGTGACTGCTGGAAGACTCTATCTCTGGCGACAGGACTATGCACCATGGCATACAAGCAGGAGAACCCAATCATTGCTGTCAGACAATTTCTGCGACCATATCAGCCTCTAACATCTGGCCACCTAACTCCCCAAACTGCAACCCCCTTGGTTATTATGTGTGGGGCGCAGTTGAGCGAGAGACCAACAAAACTCCTTGTGACACCAAAGATGAACTGAAGGCAAGGACTATGGCAGTATTCACCAGCTTAAACAAGTAGACCGTCCAGAAGAGTTGCAAGAGATTCCGAAGTCGTCTGGAGGCCGTGGTTGAAGTCAATGGCGATTTAGTATTTCAAGATATTATGTTATATATATCTCTGTAAAAATGAGTTGTTTGTGTTATTTTCATTTTTGCGTATTTTAGACAATATATTCAGCGCACCCAGTACATATATATATATGTGTGTGTGTGTGTGTGTGTGTGTTGTGTGTTGTGTGTGTGTGTGTGTGTGTGTGTGTGTGAAAGCTAGTTTTGTATCGAAAAGCGAAACTTAGCGTTTCGCTAATGTTATACCGATAAACTAGTACCATCGAAATAATTATTAGTTCGATGTGATCATTTAATACTTTGATGGGGTGTTCCAGCTTGGACGCAATCTTATAATTAAATAAGAAATGAAAGTTTTCGGCCAGTATAGGCCTATATATATATATATACACACATATTTTGAGAGAGAGAAAGAAAGAGATAAATAGATATATTGACTTCAATTTTTGAGACAAGGTAAGCAGCTTCGGGGGAGGGGGTAAGGCGATAACATTGGACCCAGTGTTCAATTGGTATTCATTTTATCGACCCCCGCCCGAAGGATAAAGGGAAAACTCGGCCTCACCGGAATTTGAACTCAGAACGTAAAGACAGGTGAAATACCGCTAAGCGTTTTACCGGTGTGCTAACGACTCCGCCAGCTCGTCGCCTTTTAGATAGTTAGATATAACAATAATGTATTATAAAAGAGAAATTACGTAACCATCTTCATTAACTTACAGTTGTTTTGTCTATAAGGACCCGTGAAACCCAGAGTACAAACCCGTGTAGCTTCATCAGAAATATTGCATGAAATATCTCTTTATTGAAGAAAGTATTTAAATTTACGGTCGTACACAGGTAGACACCACTCATATAATACACTAGATATTAACATAAATTACCAAGGTATACGTAACACGCACATACATATATACATACTTACTTACTTACATACATACATACATACATACATACATGCATACATATATTGGTCATAAATAATATATATATATAT
>NC_068984.1:23237929-23238821 GCF_001194135.2 Octopus bimaculoides
ATATATATATATATATATATATATATATATACACACACACATATAAGCATATATATATTCGTGTGCACGCGTGTGTGCGTGATTTTGTTTAGTGCATTTTGGGTAAAATGCGATGCGCGTTTAAGAGCTCCTCTACATAATGTTATATGGATATGAACGCGGTAACTTGAAGCTGAAGTGAGGTGCAGAAAGATTAAGTTTTTCCCTCTCATTTTGCTTTGAAATTGAATTGTTTGCTTAATAACTGTGTTCACCCAGACAGAGAGAAGTAGTCTAATCTTGTAAATAAGCAGATTACTTAATCGAATCGAACTAGTTATCAATAGCGCAGAGTTAAAATCATTGCTTCCTGGTTACTGTCCTTGACATAAGGATTTAGAAATGACGTGCCTTTGTGCTAAATCCTTTTTGTCAATATAATTTGCTGGAAGGTTAGAGGCATTATATTGAGTAGCAGTATAATGCTATTTAGTCCAAGGACAACATGGATTGAGCAAACCAATGATCAGAGCTAAAGCTTTAATGCTCGTCTCGTCTTTCCGAGGACCAGCATGTTCTTTCTGAGACAGTGAGATGTGATTTGAGCAAGATTTGACTACAATTTCTAGCACGTCGACTGGCCACATAGGATATACCAATTAATCACGTATGAGCTCACACATATAATCACTAATACAGTGTACTGAACCCCACCATGTGTTAAGTGAATTAAAGTTATACCAGCAATGATGAATGATTATCTTTAATTCTGGTAAAGAGAAGTAAGGGAAACTAATCCAAAATCCAAACGAAGTTAGAAATTGAAGGAGCAGCATACTGCAGGATCCCTATTTCGGAAACCTTGAACAAGGTCATTGGCACTACTTTTCCCCTAGTGAATAAGCCATTAAAA
>NC_068984.1:23244931-23249667 GCF_001194135.2 Octopus bimaculoides
GCAGACTGCAGCGTTCGTTTCACAAAAATTTTCATGGCTACAAGACGCCATCGTCTCAAAAAAAAATGGCTAGAAAGCCGAAATTGGTTTTTATATCCTGGAAATGTGCCACACAGGGCAGATTTCCGTCGCAAAAAACTTACACCAGAGAGTCTACAAGTTGTTATACAACTTTGTATATAAAATAAATTTTACAAACAAACTTTTTAAAACATGAAAAAGGCAAAACTTACGGAGCCGACACGTCTACCGTCCGTCCATAGAGATAGATAGATAGATATATGGATAGAAAGACAGACAGACAGACAGATAGATAGATAGATAGATAGATAGATAGATAGATAGATAGATAGATAGATAGATAGATAGGTGCACAGTCGGTATGTGGAATTCAGAATGTAGTTGAACGAAATTAAGATATCTAGTCCGACGATTTTCCCTTTTTGACATTCCATCAAATCTTTTATGGAAAAATAAGAAACTATTAAATTTAATACACTATAATTCATAAGTAAGAATTTTCTTTACAGGTGAGGAGTGCCGAGAAAGAGAAGAAAAAGGAAGAAAATACATAACATTTTTCTGTGTGGTGTGTCTATGAGTGTGTGTGTGTGTGTGTGTGTGTGTGTGTGTGTGTGTGTGTGTGTGTGTGTGTGTGTGTGTGTGTGTGTGTGTGTGTGTGTGTGTGTGTGCTGCATTCATATCTGAGCTTCTATGCAATTATGACTTCCGTGTATGTTCTTTTCTATTTACAAGCTTTGTGTCAACGAAAACTGTGTCTTTCGGAGAGCATACTTTGTCACCAGGTTCTTGGCAAGACCTCTGTTAATTCCCTTAAGGCTTGATTTAATTACAGTTAGAGCCCGCAAGGTAATAAAAGACAAATCCTATAACAAAAAGAGCTGAGTTTTGAAGAAAAAACTCTCCGCCATAAAAAGAGAGAAAAACAAATTGTGAGTAAGATATATGAACTGTCTAAATGTGTCAGAGCGACAATTGAAGTAAACAACCTATTCGTTCTCAAAACACCGCCCTAAGTAAGGTGATGGGTGGGTGACGGAAATGGTTGAGAGTTCTTTGTGGTATTTAGCTACGTTCGTTTAAGTTCCGAGTTCAATTTCCATAGAAACCGAACTTGTCTTTCTTTTTACCAATCAAAGGTTGTTAGAAATAAATTTAGAGTTTATCATGGTCCCACGGTTAACGTATTTGCTTTACAATCATCGGTTCTAGATTTGATCCCACTGCATTGGGCAAGTATCCTCTACTATAACCCTCACATCGACTCAAGGCTTGTGAATGCATTCGTACGCAGTAATTGCGTGTGAAAAATTCGGATGGACTGTACCTAAATTTAATCAACTTGAACCTAATCTATAGCTCGGTATGCTTTTTTTATTTTGTGTGTGTGTGTGGAATCCACTATTTTCAAGTATTTGAACCAAACCTCTCGTCTGAAAAAAGCAGAGAAAAATGGTTTCTTCTTCCGAGCATAAAGGGTTATGGCTGCTGCTTCATGCCTTTTTACCTTTGATTAAGCTGTAATAAAAAAAACAGTGATGCAACACCAAAAGCGGAACGAAAGCTGAAAATTCATTTATATGAAAGAGGACTTTTTCATATCGAGATAAAATGGTGACATCAAACAGATTCGGAATGTATCATTAAAAGCATTTTCCTATTGATTTTTTTTGCGTACAGTTATGAACAGGAATTACATTTTGTGACGTTTATGATTTCTCTTTAGGGTGTAAATAAAGAACATTTTTCGTCACACGAGCAGTTGAAACGAGGTCGTCTAAGGATTTAACCTGGAATTCACAGAGAGAGATTCGTCACCCACCTGTTAGATGGCACTGAATTTGAAGATAGACGGATAATTTTCAATGGCTTGTTCGATGCGATATTTGTGTGTATGTGCGTGTATATGTATGTATACATGCATATATGCATATATGCGCGTATGCATGTATTTGAATTCTAAGGAAGACGTTGGTTTCTAATAAAGATATCAAGCTCTGTCGTACTAATGTAGATAACAAAAGCAATGTTACAATTTGATCTTCAGAAAAGTCTTGAATCTTTTTACTGATCGACTCACAAATTATATTTGTAGCTGGTTGGTTTGTTTTTCTGAAAACACTAGCCTTTTCAGATTGTCACTTAGGCATTTACTCACAAAAACAAGAGCAGGAATTATTATTCGAATAAACATAAATTTATAATCTGGGTATATATACATAGATGTATGTATGTCATTATTCAGTTTAATTTCAAGATTTCTTGCCAATAGAGAAAAAGCCGGTTTCTAACCAATGCTCCTTCATTGGAATTTCAACAATATCAACAAGGAATTTTTGTATGTATGTATGTATGTATGTATGTATGTCATTATTTAGTTTATTTCAAGATATCTTGTCAATAGAGAAAGAATCGGTTTCTAACCTAGATCCAAAGCTCCTTCATTGCAATTTCAATATCAACAACAGAGTATTTTTGTATGTATGTATGTATTCTCATGCATATAGCTACATATCTAGACATGCTCATATATATATATATTCGACAGGCTGTCTACCAAATTTACTCACAAGGCTGGGGCTATAGTAGAAGATATTTGTACAAGGTGCCTCGCAGTGGGACCGAACTTGAAACTGCGTGGTTGTAAAGCGAGCTTCTTAACCACACAGATATGCCTACCCCTTACTTGGAAAACAGATAAGGAGTGGTGACAAGAAGAGCATCCGGCTTACAAATCTTGCTTCAATTTTCTCTGGTGTAAGCCATGCTGGCATGGAAAAACAAACTGTACGCAAAACAAAAAGAGACACATACCTACCTAAACACATATATACATACATACATACATACATACATATATGCATGCATGCATATATGTGTGTGTATTTGTGTGTGTGTGTGGGGGGGGTGAGTGCTTGCTTGCCTAGGACGCCCTTTTACATGCTTGAAAGTATAAATTTGTTTTATGTCACTGTAAAATGTTTTCCATGGCAGTTTTATGAATGGAGAGGAGATGCCGATGAAAGAGAAAAAACTAGCGAACTACTGAATACGTAACCCCTATTCAATGGTCAGATCTATTGTTCTGGTGCAGTGAGTAAAAAAACCAGACCTAATATGCTTACACATCTAGTTGGGTCTATTTCTGCTCTGAATTTAAATAACTTCTATATCTGACCTTCAAATTTCTGCTTGTGTGATTGATATAAGTACATTGTATAATAGCGTAGAATCATTCAAATACACCTTTGCTTCTAAAGATTGAGGGATCTTGCATATAGAAAAAGAAAAAAAAAGTAAGCCCATTATTTGTTACGCTACAGCGCTATCGAATGTGTCACACCCACGAACACAGTAGACATAAATGATCGCTTGTTGTCTCTTCATGGCAGGAGCCTAATGTTCTTAACTGCCCTCTCTCTAAATCCAACCCAATTGGCAATGAAAAGATTCGCGTAGCAGTGCACTTTAACAAAGGGTGAATGACATAACTTAAACGTACATTATGTTTCAGGCTTCTTTCACAACCACGTGAGACGACCTTTAAATTGTTTTTCAATGCTCGGTTTTCAATGCCTATTTATCCCCCAGTCCATATATTTCTGTTTGGCTCTTTACTATGTTTTGTCTTGTTAAGAGAGAAATTTTTCTTATTTTTGTTGTCTTTTAAAATAATTTAACATACAATTTTACTTTCTCCAAATTATTTTTAATCTTAAATATTTTCATTGGTTCGGTCTGGGGTTAATTCTATTTCATCTGACAACTCCGCAGACCCTCTGAGGCCTCCACAGACTCTCAGAGTCACTAGATGAAGCTAACAAACTTGCAGAAGAAAGCATCCATAATTATTGTGAAAATGCAGTATTTTTGAAAAATAATTATTCGACTGTACAAATATCATCCTTCTTTTATCATACTTTGTCTTTCATTTTAGCTAAGTCCGAAACTTACACTTAGTCGGAAACAACAAATCCTTTTGGGAGATACTCGATTTGCTAAATATAAGAGCAAAATCGCACTGGAATTTCACTTCACTGTTTTGAAAAGCGACAAACACATTGGATGATGTAGTTCTTGAGATGCAGTATCACACAAAAAGGATAGAGTGGGTATCAGAGAAATGTTTTTAATGGAGCCTTACTCCGTTTAAACAACAACCTAAGTAGAAATCACCAAATTACTGGAGGTAATTTAATCTTTTATGCTCCTTTCCTAAATTCAAATATTTATGATATGAGGGAGATTTTAATGTAGATGGTGATAATTTAATTTGCAAAGTGTGGTATATTTAATCGTAAGACATACATGTGTACGTGTGTATACGTTCGCAAACACACACACACACACGTATTGACTGGATTGGATTGCCAATGTCCAGTTCACTGCAAGACGAAAGCATCAGTATGCTCTCTCCACCAAACACGGTCTGATGTGGAGGCCGTGAATTTGAGCTTGAGATCATACTGCTTTGATGAACCAACTCTGCCACACTGCCTCGACATAAGTTAGGAGAAGGGTGCTACCCAGTGGTAGCTTAGTGAAAGGCAAAGTCAGCTTCGGTAGAACTTCAACTCAGAACGTAAAGACGGGCAAAATACGAACCAGCATTTCACCTGGTGTGCTAACGATTCTGCTAGTCGACCGCCTTTATATTTATGCGTGTGTGTGTGTGTGTGTGTGTGTGTGTGTGTGTGTGTGTGTGTGTGTGTGTG
>NC_068984.1:23249841-23252387 GCF_001194135.2 Octopus bimaculoides
ACATAACATAAATACACACACACGCGCACATACACACACACACACACACACACACACACACACGCACATAAATACACAGACATATATAACGCTTATGTTTAAATCAAAGGTTATTAATAGTAATTTATCATAAAAAAGAGAAACAAATGCACAATAATAATAAAAACTGCAAAGAGCTAACGAAAGAGGTTTTACACAGTAGCTAAAAATAGCAACCTGCTAAAAATAGCAACCAAGTCTCCTTTATATCACTGAATCCGTGTGGGAGAGGGAGTGCTTTAGCGAGCGTGTTTTGTTTGACTATATCCCTATAAGGATGCAGAAGCCTCCAGCCACGTGGTTTTGTGTCTTTACGGTTAATTAATTCATAGAAACATCGCTGTTTTCAACATAAGCGCAAAACCACGTGGCTGCTCCCTTTATATATGCCAGGAATATAAGCAATTGAAACGCGGTTTCAAAGAATTAAATCAAACTACTGTCTTAGAAAATAAAGGTACATTGCATAATGTGGTTCTTCGTTCATAGTCTTTGCAAAATAAGGCTACGGTTGGAGTACTGTTCGACCACAGCCGATCTGACAGTGGTTAAACAACAGCTGCAGCTCTTCAATAAAGGAAAAAACAACATAAAAAAGATATATATTTACATCTATTTTATAATGAATGATATAGTTCTCTTGCACTCATTCTGTGGCAAGTTACTTTTTCATTTAAATAGAAATGGGACAATAAAATAAGTTTAGAAAGATGTCTTTTCGTATCTTCTCAAGAACCTCAAGTTTATACAAGCCAGCTTTTATAATCAGATACACGTCTATATATCTCATAATTTAAACCATTCTTGTCACTTCGTGTATTGAAGGTTGTGTTAGTCTGGTCACTGTGATATCGGACAATTAAAGCAACAACTACTTTTAAGTTTCTATCTCATGCCCATTCTGATAATGTCAAACAGACTCTTCAATTATTATTTTTTTTTCTTTCTTCAAAAGGGAAAGCCTGAGAGCTTGGGGGCTGTCTGAGACGTTGACTAGACACTTGGTATTTGAGTGCAAAAACGTGCAAGTTATAATTAGAGCTTGTGGTGCCATGTCAAACAAAGCAAATAAAATTTGCTTTTAATAGTGCTTCTCAGTGACAAGAGGTCGTCTCAGCTGCGTACAGTGGACTGGCTATAAATCCAGACGATATATACAGAAGGTATTAGACACAATAAAGAATAATGTATATTTAAATAAGTAGTTAATGACAACGGATCGTTTTGCAACCATGTGGTTTTGGGTTCAGTCCCACAGCTTGACACTTTGGGCAAGCGTCTTCTACTATAGCCCCAGGCCGACCAGTGCTTTGTGAGTGAATTTGGTAGACGGAAACTGTGAGGAGGCTCGTCATGAGTGTGTGCATATATGTATGCATGTATGTATGTATGTATAGGCGCAGATTTGTATATTTTGTTTTATGTATGTATTCTCATGCATATAGTTGCACATCAAGACTTGCTCATATATATTTAAATGATAAACTTATGGAAAGTTTTACAGATTTTTCCAGTTCCGGTAATGGATTGGATCTGTAGTCGTCGATTTAGCTTTCTCTTTTCTCGTTTTGAGAAGACTAATTTCTCAAGATTGGTATTTGGGCAGTGTATTACATATCCCAGGGTCCCAATAATTTCAGGTATAGAGTAACTGCAGATTTCTCAATAATTCAGCGTAGGTATTCTCTTTTTCATTGACCTTCAGCTTTATGTTAACATCAGTTAGGCAGCTAATTTTCACAAGAGTACACAGTTTCTCTCCTCTATCCCCGATCATTATATCAGGTCTGTTGTGCTTACATTTTACTGAGGTCTTCACTGGGACATTCCACCATTACTCCTTTTTATTATGAGCAGCTATACCATACTGCGAATTCTTATTTCTTTGACATCAGGCTTATCCTTTCGGCGGATCTCATTATATCGTAATTCAAGGGGTGACAATGGGGGAATTAAGAGACCAGAAATTGGGTCCGGTAAAGTCGGAGAAATTCTCCGACAACTACTTTTGGGTCTTTCTGAAGGTATGGCTAGGAACCGAATCTTGCTGACATACAAATGGCCTTCCAGCAGCAATTCTCTCCACCCAGAGTTTGACTACAGTCTTCAGTAGCTTCACAAAACCGTCTGAATTGAGCCTAAGGCTCTGTTCAACAATCAGGGGATAATCCTCAGCGTGCAGACGCAGTCAAAACACCTGCTTTATCTCTTCCTGCTGGCAATAGATTCGTAGTCCCCGTTACAGCTGTCGATGTCATGCTTTTTATAGCCTTTACGGTTTCATAAAGCATTGTCATGATGTCGCTATTCTCATAGCCAGCGCGCGAATCATCATGACACAGGCAACTTTTTCCAATTTTCAGATGACTTTCAGGCCTCCATGTAGGTCAACCTTTTCTCAACTACAACTTTAATATATATGCTCTCCAACGCAGCTGACGATTCGCCAATGCATCAAGCTGTTCCTGAGAAAACGGAGACATAAAATATCGTTAAACTTAGCCCGT
>NC_068984.1:23252484-23253689 GCF_001194135.2 Octopus bimaculoides
GTGTGTGTGTGTGTGTGTGCGCGTATGAGAGAGTGTGTGTGTGTGTGTGTGTGTGCGCGCGTGTACCTGTGCGCACGCGCCAGTGTACGTCTTTGTGTTTATACGCTGTTCGCCCCCACTCACCAACTTTTATATCTTGTATCTTAACGGTTCAACAAAAGAGACAGATAATATAAGTAACAGATTTAAAATTAGTACTGGGTCAATTAAACCCATTAAGGTGGTGCTCCTGCAAGGCCACGGTCCAGTAACTAAAAAACGGTAAAAAGCTAAAAGATAATGTTATATTATAATGTATTATATTTTATGGCGGTGAGCTGGCAGAGTCATCAGCACGCCGACATTTCGTCCAGCTTTGTGTTCTGAGTTTTAATCCTGCCGAGGTTGTCTTTGCCTTTCAGGCGTCAATAAAATAAGAACCAGTCGCTGGTGTCGATGTAATCGACTTACTCCTTCACAATAAAGTGTGGGAGTTTTGGTCTTCTGCCAAAATTTGAAGCCATTATACAGGGTGTCCACAAAAGTCTGGATACATGGGGATTAACACATATTTGAAGAAATTATTATTTCTTGTATTTAATTGTTACGTTATGATTTTATTTACTCCATGTACCCAGACCTTGTGGACACTCTGTATTACACTAGAAGTGTCTATTTTGAAAGCTGTATGATTATTTTATAAAAAATTAAAAAATGAATAAATAAAATAAAAAAGAACATGAAACAATTTTATTTGCACTTCTGTTTTTTTATCTATTTATCTATTTTTTTTTTCGTCTGAAGCGTTTGATTTTCAAAATAATGCGAGTAATACCGAAGATGCAATCATAGAAGACAATATCTTTGAAACAGTATTCTTGCGTAAACACTTGCCTTCTTGTCTACCTTGAGAGTTGCTATCAATTTTTGTTATCTTTATATCAGAAAGTAAACAAGAACGAGATCGAAGACGAAAATCTATCGATAATTTTATTCTGTTATAGTACGAATGTGTTGGTAAAACATAATTATTTTCATGTCAGAGAAAAGTATATATGACTGTGCTTGAACCTGTTTATCTCAATGAACGAAGTAGAATAGCTGCCCAGTGAACTGTAGATTCTAAAAGTACAAGACCAAAAATGCAATATATATTCTAAAAGATTCTAAAAGAGGACAAGACCAAAAATGCAATATATATATATATATATATATATATATATATA
>NC_068984.1:23254227-23256800 GCF_001194135.2 Octopus bimaculoides
TGTGTGTGTGTGTGTGTGTGTGTGTGTGTGTGTGTGTGTGTGTGTGTGTGTGTGTGTATACTTTATGTTAAAGCTGCAAAATTACCACAGAACTGCAGCTTGAATAAAATATATATTACTCTACCTTTGGTATTCGAGTACTATTTTTCCACCTTATTTTGCTCTTATGTGCTCACCTGTATATACACGGCTTTGGGTCGGCCCGAGGCTATAGTTGAAGATTTACCGAGGGTGCCACGCAGTGGCACTGAGCCCAGAACCATGTGGTTGGGAAGCAAGCTTCTTATTACACAGCCATGCCTATGCTCATGTAAGAAAATGTCTTAAATTAATAGGCACAGGCATGGCTGTGTGGTCAGGAAGTTCGTCTCAACTCCACAGTGGACTGGCTACAAATGAAGACGATATACACAGAGGGTATTAGTTGTTGTTGGCACTCCGTCGCTTACGACGACGAGTGTTCCAGTTGATCCGATCAACGGAACAGCCTGCTCGTGAAATTAACGTGCAAGTGGCTGAGCACTCCACAGACACGTATACCCTTAACGTAGTTCTCGGGGATATTCAGCGTGACACAGTGTGACAAGGCTGACCCTTTGAATTACAGGCACAACAGAAACAGAAAGTAAGAATGAGAGAAAGTTGTGGTGAAAGAGTACAGCAGGGTTCGCCACCATCCCCTGCCGGAGCCTCGTGGAGCTTTAGGTGTTTTCGCTCAATAAACACTCACAACGCCCGGTCTGGGGATCGAAACCGCGATCCTATGACCGCGAGTCGGCTTCCCTAACCACTGGACCATTGCGCCTCCAATGTAATATCAATAAAGCTGCATTTACTCTAAATAAATTCAACACCTAACCTGGAATGAACTTCTCAAGAATGTGAATAACTGAACTTTTGTATCATTGTACGAATGCTTCAAATGCTGTATTGACTCAAAAAAATTATGATCTTGCTGCCGTATCAAATGCCGGGACAGTATTTAAATGCTATTGTTTCTAAGTGATAGTTTTCATCAATAGATTTTAATGTTGAATATTTTTGCTGTTGTGGACATACATACATACATACATACATACATACACAAACACACACATACACACGCGCGCGCGGTCAGATAGATAGATAGATAGATAGATAAATTAAAGGTTAAAAAAAAAAAGACCGATAGAATATGTGCCTACAAGGCTTGAAAATAAATACTGGGGGCGATTCATAAGATAAAACTCTTCAAGGCTATGCCCCAGCATTGCCGTAGTTAAGTGACTAAAACTGGAAAGAAAATAAAAGTATACTGTGTGTATGAAAGTGAGTGAAAGAAAGAAAGAAAAAAAGAAAGAAAGAAAGAGGGAAGGAGAAAGAGTGGGCTTTTATTAGTGTTTGTGATGAGAAATTTCCAATCGAAATCGTTTATGGCAACCAGCTGTGACATCTCTAAACATAATTTATTCTATGTACTTCCATTAACACGTCGATATATTTTCTTCGAAAAATGTCCTTAAAAAAACTGTATCTGTTTATCGACATTTTGATTTTCTTTTTAGTGTTCCTATACAGGGACACACCAAAGATTTCTTTAATTCATGTTTATGATATTGCTTCCTTCTCATTAATGGTGAAACTAGATAATGCAAACCAGTTAAAACTTATAAAATATAAATTCGCCTTCTTTTCGACAAATATGAAATTTAAAAAAAATATCACATGTAATTTTGCATTTGTGAAGCATCCGGTTAAATCAGATATAAATATTCTTTTCTACTCTAGGCACAAGACCCGAAATTTGGTGGGGAGGAAGTCAGTCGATTAGATCGACCTCAGTATACTGGTACTTAATTTATCGACCCCGAAAGGATGAAAGGCAAAGTGGTACTCGGCGGAATTTGAACTCATAACATAAAGACAGACGAAATACCGCTAAGCATTTCGCCCGGCGTGCTAACGTTTATTTCTTTATTGCATATAAGGGGCTAAACATAGAGGGGACAAACAAGGACAGACAAAGGGATTAAGTCGATACATCGATCCCAGTGCGTAACTGGTACTTAATTTATCGACCCCGGAAGGATGAAAGGCAAAGTCGACCTCGGCGGAATTTGAACTCAGAACGTAAAGACCGACGAAATACCTCTAAACATTTCACCCGGTGTGCTAACGTTTCTGCCAGCTCGCCGCCCTTCAAATGTAAATATTGTTTGAATATTTGTTCAGGATCTATCATAACAGGTTGCATTATTATTATTATTATTATCATCATCATCATCATCATCATCATTATTATTATTATTGTTATTATTTTATGTTTGACTTTTGTTTTGCATTTGTACAAGTTGGATCCAAGTCTCACCCAGAGACCTCAAGAGACAACAAGTTAGAAGTTCATGTAGGTGTTATGCCTAGGGTACCATATATTTGGATTTGTACAGTTTTGTTCAAGTGAATGTTTAAGAAACCATAAGAAAATTATGTGTTTGCTTTAAAATTTGAGATCACATCTGACGTTGGCAAGTTTGTTACTGTCTATGTAGGGTCTTACTTCAAGGTGTTTCTGTCTCCAGTTTAAGTAGGTTTGT
>NC_068984.1:23258370-23270678 GCF_001194135.2 Octopus bimaculoides
ACCTCTAAACATTTCACCCGGTGTGCTAACGTTTCTGCCAGCTCGCCGCCCTTCAAATGTAAATATTGTTTGAATATTTGTTCAGGATCTATCATAACAGGTTGCATTATTATTATTATTATTATGTTAAAGGTGGCGAGCTGGCAGAAACGTGAGCACGCCGGGCGAAATGTTTAGCGGTATTTCGTCTGTCTTTACGTTCTGAGTTCAAATTCCGCCGAGGTGGACTTTGCCTTTCATCCTTTCGGGGTCGATAAATTAAGTACTAGTTGCGTACTGGGGTCGATCTAATCGACTTATTCCCTTCCACCAAATTTCAGGCCTTGTGCCTATAGTAGAAAGGATTATTATTATTATTATTGTGTTAAAGGCGGCCATCTGGCAGAATCGTTAGCACACCGGATAAAGTGTTTAGCGGCATTTTGTCCGTCCTTATGTTCTAAGTTCAAATTCCGTCCAGGTCGACTTTGCCTTTCATTCTTTAGGGTTCTGCAAAATAAATACCAGTTGGGCTCTAGGGATCGATGTAATCGGCTTAACCCCCTCCCATGAAATTGCTTGCCTTGTGTCCAAATTTGAGACCATTACTATTTTTACTATGCAAGGCGACGAGCTGACAGAATCGCATTATTCGTCCGGCTTTACGTTCTGAATTCCAATTCTACCGAGGTCGACTTTACCTTATATCCTTTCGGGATCGAAAAAATAAGTCCCAATTGAACACTGGGGGATGATGTAATCGATCTATCCCCTGCCTCAAACTTGTTGACCTAGTGCTAGAATTTGAATAATTTTACGCTTTATTTTGTGATTGTGGTTTCTACGCGTATTCTGCATAATATTTGAGCTGTCAAGTTGGGTGCTATTTAAGTTGCATTAGTGGAAGTTTATGGTTAGTTTAGTTGTTTGCATCTTAGTAATTGACAAGGAACCTATTATTTTGTGGATTATTTCTGTTTACAACTCCCACATTTTGATCATATCTACAGCAACCGACATTTCGATAGGCAGGCATTTCCTCCCTTAATGGTCCCTGACAACAATATCCAGTCGATTTACCCTTATCTCATTGCTAGTGTCGAATGACATATCCCAGAGTATGTGCACTTTCTCATTCTTTGCAACCTCTCTTGGTGCATAATATTAAATATCGTTCCTGACATTATTTCATAATGTTACAAACAAAGTGATTAATCGTTTCTTTCAAATTTCCAAATATATTAGAGTTAGTTGTTGCATTCTGCTTCATTACAATCTTTTAAATTTTTCTGATGAGAAGCTGAATAGTGTGTTGTAATGAAAAGTCCCTCGGTTTCAGATTCGAAATTCGAGCTTATTAATCAGCACGAAGATTTTTCTGTATCCACTTCGCTTATATTTAACATGTTAAGGGTTTTTGGCATTGTTTTAGCATAGATTTTCAGCCTTTTTAATGAAAGCGCTCCCTTTTACCAAATGGAAATAAAAAAATAAAAAAACTCCTCGTAATGTTTTCAAAAAATGAAAAAAGAAGGAAAGAAAAAACCCCAGGTTATTTGAATCTATCAGAGGTGAACTCTATACCATGAGTTATTATCCGTATTATCCCATCCAGTATATGTCCCCTCTTCAAAAATTTTCCCCATGTTAAATATTTACAAATTTGCTGAAGTAGGCGAGGACTTTGTTAAATTCTTTTAATATTGTTTCTTTATATATAACATGCCATTAGTGTTTTTAATGTTCTTACCTACAGAGCTGTGCATTTTCTAAACTGCATTTCGTGTCACTTTCTCCGTGTGCTGACTGCAGCAGTGTTTCTAGTTGTTTATCATTAGCATAATAAATACAAAGTGATGGTTGATTATCCTCTCAGCGAATGTATCCGATCTTGGTTGGTATAATACGTTTGTTTATGGTATTTAATGCCAATCAAAAAAGGACTAGAGAGAAGAAATCTAGTTTCTGTATTATAGTTCATTTTTATCTTATATAGATTTGATTTTATAACTGTTTTATTTGTCTCTGCAGAGTTGCTTACCATTTAACTCATGAAGCATTTTATGTACCTACTTATTGGTGCTACCTTAATCTCGTAAGGTTGTACCAATGTGGGGAATGCTGTCAAAATTCATTTTGTAGTCAAATTTTTCATTCGCCTCCTACATTCTTCGATTATAAATTTGTGGATCAGTGACATATCGCTGCAATAATTCTAGCATTTCAACAACCTTTCTATTTTTCTTTGAAAGATTTTCCCCTGAGATACTATTCGAGCATTTGTAAACTGTAGTTGTTTATGAGTCTGTAAATTAGGGGGTTTACTGTTTCTTTAGAGTCGAAGGTTAAGATGGTTTTATCTCTTCCCTGAGGCTTTTAGATATCCCTCTCTCTCTCATTGTTTCTGCCATATTTAAAACCATGATGTGGTGTAAGAGTGTCTCAGTTTTACTTAGTGGCTTCCAACTGTTGGATAGACATCGAATTGATTTTTCGAATATGACTCGGTTAAACCACAACAGATCATCGATATCGTATTTAGATAGAATTTTCATTAGATTAACGGATATGGACAGTGTAGAAAACTCAAAATTCAAGATGGTTGGATATACAGGCCACAAGATTGTTATTTCTACAATACCAGAGAGGCTATATAGATAGAGGCCTAGTTATTGGAAACTGAGCGCGCCGTTACCGATATAGAAAACCTACATAGACCGGATTACAAGGCTAGTTAATAGAAAATTGGCGAGAGAAATTATGAATAACAAAGTGATAGAGCTCACTAGAAAGAAACTTTTGACAGAACCCGTTAAGTTTAGCAAGTTTAAAGGCCAACGCATTCCTAAACAGACTTGGTGTTTTTCTTCTGGAGTGTTGTCGGTGTCACAGCAGCCCCGGTAGAAGTATTCAGGACAACCGACACCTCCATACGATACGCCATAGAGGGGATCAGTTGTAGATCTTTCACAGCTCTCGGGAGGTCTTTCAGTTTCAGAATTCGAAACTGTGCATTCAGAGTCAGATATATGATTCTTGGTTAAGTTTGGCGCTTTCAAAAAAGGCTCAGGTTTTCGTCATTCAAATGTTTTGTCTGTCATCAGTTTATCATTATCTTCCCTTCTAAATATTTTATTTCTTTAATCATGTATTCTTCTATGAGTTAGAATTTTTCTTGCATCTCTCCTACGTCAACCGCCTTGTTATAATTTATCTGCTTCCTTAAAAATAGTGCATAATGTCTTTTATTTATTCTTTGTTAACTCTTCATATTAATCTGCTGCTCTTTTCTGCTATATATTTATGTAAACCTAGAGTAGTTATCTTATTGTAATGTTATACTTGCAGAAGTCTTATTCTTGATATTCTGCTTGAGATAAATAGAAGCTGTCAGTGTCTACTTTGGAGTACCACCCAACTACTTTTGAGCATCAACTGACAGGTTTATATTTAAATATAAACTGACAATTGATGATGTTGTTGTTGTTGTGTTGCTCCAGGTTAGTTCTGACCGAGTAGACATAACTCTCGCAATTAGTTCGCCAACCAACGAGGCTCCACCCACAGAGCTGCTATTTTCCATCTCCGCCTAAGTAAGGACCATGCTGCATACTCCGACATACAGTGAGGAATCGTATGACAAATAGTGTGAGAGTCTGAACAAGCTGTACTCGTGTTCGACTGTTATTTCTTTATACTTGTTGTTGTAGTAGTAGTAGTAGTAGTAGTAGTAGTAGTAGTAGTAGTAGTAGTAGTAGTAGTAGTTGTTGTAGTTGCAGTGTTTAGCATTAAGTTAGCAAAGGCAGTCCAGCCTTGAACATCTCGTCAAGAACTACATTATTCAATATATCGTTATTGAAAAAAACTGTGGAATATTTGACAGTTGTTTCTAGCAAGATGGCCTTTAGGTTCTGGTGGTAACTATAGTGATGGTGGATATAAGGTGCAGAAGGCCATGTAGATTTAAAGTTAATGGCGTATATCCCAGCACACTGCTTTGGACAAATAACGTTATTGTTGATACTGTAGTTATTTCTTTGGCGGAATGAGAAGCTCAGGAATCGATGTTTTAACTAAGCTGAGTGAGATGAAATGGGTTTTGTATTCGTATCTGGGTGTTTTGAGCCCAGCTGGTTTTCCTTGTAGAGACAGAAACAATGTCTTTTCAGATTTTTATAAGTTTTTTCAGTTATAGTAATTTTGTTTCATTTTCTGGTTAGTCAATGACTGGGGATCTGCATGGAACTTATAATAGTGCGTGTGTTTGTTTTTTGTTGTTGTTTTTTCAGTTTATTGAGATTTGTTTCAGAGGAACTGTGAACTTAGTAAGGCTCTCATAATCTTAAAACGGCGGGAAAAGGTTGCATGAATGCGTATGCCAAATGGAGAAAAACAAAGGTCTCTTTTCCTTAAAGCTAATTTTTACCTCCGCCTTAGTGAAGGCGGAGGTATTGTTTTCAGTCGTGTTTGTTTGTTTGTTTGTTTGTCCGTTGATAAGATATCTCAAGAACCGCTGGATGGATACGCATGAAACTTTCAGAGATGTTTAGCCTTCTGACTGGCACAAACTGATTAGATTTTGGGATCGATCCAGTACTGGACGAGGATTCTGTATTATTTGTTATATTTACTTTGCTTTACATGAAGTATTACGGTCTTACGTTGACTTTCAAGTCTTTCTCTGATTATCTCCCTTGAAAGCACGCTCATGGCTTCCACGTAAGTTATGGCAGCGTTGCTGTTTTCAAAAGTTTTATTTTCGTTTCTCTACTATTCATCTTACTCGCGTCTCTATCTTAGAAGAAACTGATGGACGAAAGAAAGAACTCAAACTACATAAACAAACGGCAGGAAAACCCTTCAGAAATTAAATAACACTAACATATTCAGTAACAATAATAAATTTTATTTATCCTCGACAATTTTTAGTTTTACCAATTTTGAATACATCGCTCCTGTTTAAAACTTGACAATTGCATTACTAGCCCTGCCTTGCAGGAAGCTTTACTTCTTGAACTCACGTTTTTGTACGCAACGATGTTGTTTAAGCCTCCGTTAACGGCACCGTATGCAGGTCCTTTCGGTTTTATTTCACACACACATAAATTTTTCACTACAGACCTTAATGGTCGTGAACACACTATATCAGTGGACAGACTAAAAAAAGGGCTTCATAGAGAATACTGTTCCTGTTCCCACAGCAGACGACACACACACAGCATTATAAACACGGCCCGCACACCCACCTTCGCATTTCATGACTACCATTGAGATCGATGCGGTACCGGACAAGGATTCTGGATTATTTTTCCGGATTTAAAAAATTTATTTTTGAGAGTGGTCGGGTTCATTTTTAGTGTTCTCGTTTGTAGAGCAGTCGAGTTTATCCCAGATATTCTCATTTTAAAAATCATCTCCGGTTAATCGTTGAAAAGATGTTGGTGTTGCTTTGACAGAGGTTTATGCAGGCGGTTTGAGTTGTTTTTTGTCGTGTTAGACGTAAGTCATAGTGTTAAATATTTGTTTAATTGATTGTTACTGTTCAAATTGTTGCTATTGTTATTTTGAATTGTTGTCCCCCTCCCCCTCCATTGTGGGAAAAAGGGAGAAAACGCCAGCAGGTGGCCAATTATGCAGCTGCAACTGGAAAAGGGATAGACGCGGAAACGCTGAAAGTACGTGAAATAAAGGTTGAACCACGAAAAATAAAGGAATACGAGAAGTTGCTGGAAAGATACGGAAATACACTGAAATTAACGCCGCCTGTGGAACTAACAACCAACGTAATGAAAAAAACGGTGATATACAAGACAATGAAGATAGCAACGAAAAATAGAAATAGCGACAATGGAGGCTATTGAAGAATGTTTAAAGAATATAAAAGGTCTAACCAAATTTATAACAAGAGGGAGAAAGTTCTCTACTGTGGAGGTGCGTTTTGCATCAGAAGAGGAAGCAATTGCGTGCTCCACGGAGGCAATAAGATCTGAAGAATGGGTACTTTTGCCATCGTATTGTGGTAAACGTGTGGCCAGGGTGCGAGTTAGCAAAGTGTCCCCAGAGCTGAAAGAAGCATGGCTGATGACAGCCATAATGTATGACATGAATGAGGAGGCCAAGATACTGAAGGCCACAAGAACCCAAAGAGTTAACTACTGGGGATATGGAATAGAGTTAACCGTTCAAGCAACAGTGGAAGACCTAAACAGAATTGTCGAAGAGAAAGTGCTGCCTGATGACGTAAGATTGAGAGTGGTGGTGAAGGGCAGGCCGCCTATATGTTATGCATGTGGGGAAAAGGGCCACAAGAAGGCGAGGTGCCTCCAGAGGGAACAACAGATGAATCAGACGGAGAGGCAGGAGAGCAACGGACCAGGTAGTACAGGTCGAGATAAAGTCTTGACTACGTGTGCCACCCTACTCGACACCTCAGCCCAGTTCTTCTCTACCTGGAGGTCTGGACCAAACCAGACTCCTAGCAACTTAACCGGGCCCTCCGTCCAACGTCTTACGACGGTGTCCGAAGGCATCGACTTGCCCCTCCAGGTGGCGAGTTGCAAGCCGACTGATTTTTTCCGGTTAATTTTTGCTCCTGCCACCGTCTCGTAAACCTCAATGGCCTTGCCTACCTCCTGTAGGTGTTCCATTTTGGTCACGCTGGTGGTGATGTCATCCGCATAAGCTGAAACCGACTCTCCACATCCTGGTTCTCTCAGGATGCCACTCAACTTTCGCAGTAACGGCTCAAGAGCCATCACATACTAAATCGGTGAGAGCGGACACCCTTGGCGAACCGAGCGTTTGATACAGAACGGTTTTGATGAAAAGCTGTTCACCCGAACGATCGAGTCAATGTTATCATACAAATGTATTATCCACTTAAGGAAACCAAGACCCAAGCCGAACTGTGCAAGAACAGACACCAGGTACCGATTGTCAACCCTATCGAAAGCCTTAGATTGGTCTAAACGTACCAATACTCCACCTTTGCTAGTTTTACTACCAAACCCCTCTACGGTGTAGCGGAGAAGATGGAGATTATCCTGGATGCTTCTGCCAGGAATAGCACATGTCTGTGCCTCCCCGATCAGATCATCCGCGACACGTGCCAATCTTTTTGTTATCACCTCTGTGTGTAGCAGAGTAATGGGCCTGAAATTATCTATATGATCCCCCTTGTCCGGGTCCTTTCTGATAAGTGTCACTACTCCCCGGCGTACAGATCTGGGAATCAACCCATTCTGTTGCCAGTTCGTGTACACACTGGCCAGGAGGTACCCGAACAAGTCTGGCATACACTTATATAGCTCGTAGGGTAGACCATTCAGAACCAGTGACTTACTTACACCACAGTCCACTACAGCCTCAATCACCTCCTCAGATGTTATCGGCCCTTAGGCGCGGCAGCCCGGCAAGGAAGTCCGCAAGGTCCCAACTACCATCCGATCTATCGCTCCCCACGAAAAGCTGGGCGAAGTGCTCCTGAAAGGCTTCGCACATTTCCTCGGATTCGTTTATGAATACACCATGATGATTTACCAAAGATCGAATTGTGGAATCATTTCCACGTTGAGCCTCCACCACTCGGGCCCATCCAGCGGCCTTGATTCCTTCGCAAGCAACCCATTGCACGTAGTCTAGCTCTGACGATGCATCCCATGTGTTGGGCTTCGAGGTGCTGGTTTAATTCCTGTCTCTTCACCCTCACCTGGTCCGCATTGCCAGTCTTCATGACTTCCTCTAAGTTCTTAACTAGACCCTTTTCTTTCTTATGTTCCTTATCTACTAGACTTATGCTATATCTAATAGACTCATATTTTATGGCTCGTTTTAGGGCGTACCACCATTTGTTATTAATGATGGCACCTGCTAATGCCCTTTGAATTAACATCTTAATCCGCTTTCTGTACTCCACAAGTTCTGCATAGTACATATTTCTAATGCACCGATAATTTTTTTTTTCAATATTTTATCTTCTACATTATTTACATTATTTACATTTGACGTATATTTGTCCTCATTTTGTTTGTTGTTAACACAACGTTTCAGCTGATATACCCTCCAGATTTCATCAGGTGTCTTGGGGAAATTTCGAACCTGGGTTCTCATTCCTAAGGTATTTTTCGATGTTGTTGTTGTTATTATTATTATTATTATTATTATTATTAGCATTATTATTATTATTATTATTATTATTATTCAGGTTACTGCCTGGAATTGAACTCGGAATATTGGGGTTAGTAACCCGCACTCTTAACCACAACGCCATAGGCCCGTGTTTTTGCTTTAAACCATATTACTTCTTTATCCTACAATACACCTATTATGTCTTTAAAAGCCTTCCATTTCTAAATGGTAGCTTTTACATATTTTTCTACTCTCGTGTTTGTACAGATACATAAAATATTGCATGGCAGATATCCTCCGCATTATGGAAGCATTGCACTCCAGACGTACCAACTGGGAAGAGCTTAGAAGGTTTGGCGGGAAACAATATACGATGATAAAAAATGAACAACAACAACAATTTTGTAACGTGTAATTCCGTAAAGTGAAACACATTCTTACTCACTTCCATGTAAGCGGTTAATGGAAACGATTATAGAACTCCGCGATACATGATTCTTCAGGAAAGCAACATTTTCGTAATACAATATGTGCCTGGTTTTGTAACATATTATCCTACAGATTATACGTTTCTGCAATGAGTTTTACGTTACCAATGTACGATAAATGGTTTATGATCAGTTCTATCCGCAACTAAATTCGATTAATAAATTACCTGAATGTGTTAAGGTCAGATGAAAGACGCACCTTGAAATATTTCTCTAACAACAGGTAAGATTTTAGCTTTTACTCATTCAATTTGTTGTTATTTCTGTCATTGTTTAACCCCAGATTAGTCTTGGTCAATCAGACTTACGATCCAGCCGTAACACGTTGTTTGTTTTGTTGTTTTATTTCCAATCTTATCCATCCGTTCTTTAAGCAGTAGGATATGATTTCAAGTAAATTTGAATGCTATTTCTTGCAGATTGAGCAAACTACATTGAAGTTTTCTTGTTGGCTCTGTATGTTTTGTAAACGAGATGTTGCTATCTATCTTCCTTGGTTTAATTAGCTTTACTAATATTTTATTCACAGTTAAAATTTGACGTATGCTCTTTAGTAATCATGTATTCGTATTTAGATGTGTTTTTTTCTATTCTTGCTATATTCAATAGAAGATCTACACAATCCTGCTTCATCGGAATCTTTTTTGTTAAAAAAATAAGACAGTATTCTCATTTAGATGTGTACTTTGTATGAGTGGTAGGCTTTGTTTTGTAGTTAAGAAGTCTACTTCGCAATTGTAAGATTTCAGGTTCGATTCACAGTACATTACAATAAGTAAATGTCATCCTTGGATCGCCCAAAGCCTTTTGTGTAATACTGGCATTCCGTCAATTACGACAACGACAGTTCCAGTTGGTCCGATCAACGGAACAGCCTGCTCGTGAAATTAACCTGCAAGTGGTTGAGCGCACCACAGACACCTGTACCCTTGACGTAGTTCTCAAGTAGATTCAACGTGATACAAAATGACAATCGTTGGCCACTTGAAATTCATGTAGTGCTCATTTTTGCCAGCTGGGGGCACAAGAGCGACGTGAAATAAAGCATCTTGATCAGAGACGCCGGGAATCGAACTCAAGACCTTACGATGATGAGTTGAATACCCTAACCACTAAGCCACAACAGTTCAGACGAATGAAAGCTTTGCTAAAACCCATCAGTTTAACCTCAACGTCTGGCCCTTGTGTGCGTATATCGTTGTCCACTCAGTTGCTAGTATTCGGCCAAGTCTCTTCCTCTTTTCTCCCCATATATCAAAGAGGTCCTGAAAACAGGATTAGGGGAAGCACCTTCCTCCTCTGACTAAGCATTTAAAAAAAGAGTAAAAACATGATGTTTAAATGAGGTGAACAAATAAGTAATAAGTAATATCCTCAGATTTGGTTGTTAACGTTTTCCTTTCCCCTGACTGAACAAATCAGATTCTTTCTCTAGTTCTTTAATGGTGCTTCCAAAAAGTTACGCAAGTACTTCATCTGTGTGTATTAAATATTCGAACAAGAAATTGATCAGTTTATCAATACCAGGGGCTTTGAAGTAGTAAATAATTAGAATGCTTCGGCAACCACTAACATTACATTCTCGACTGTTCTGTTAATAATAATGTTCTCTCATTGTGTTGTATCACTACATGTTGTTTCCTACCAAAGTCTTCTACTCTTTCTCCAGTTGGGCTCTTTTATTGAGTTTCCTTTAGTTATTTGATTTATGAGGTCTTCTACACAAACGTGACAAGTATTTGTTAGTGCCAGGCTTGGAGTTGGTAAGCATAAAATGGGTGAAAAGAGGAGAAAAACAAGCTAGTTGAGTGAACCTTGGTAGAGATGGTACGAGAACTAAGCAACCCCAAGAAGCAAAGGTTACAGTCAATCGTCTGTCATCCATCACCATGTGATGAACGCGATCAATGTTTCCTTCGGTGGTGTCAGTTGCAGGACGTCCAGTCCTAGAGTGACCGTCGAAAATTTCCCTTCCCTTTCTAAATTCAGCTGCTCACTTTTGCAATCTTGACAAAGCTGAAGCGTCATCCCCTAATGTAGCAACTATGTTAGCATGAATGACCTTGGGGGTGAACCGATTTTCTTGCAGGTATTTGATAACACCACGATGCCAAATTTTGTCGATTTTCAAGAGAAGTCGCCACGAGTTACTTTTGAAGCGTTCTTTGAACAGTGAGATATCAATTTACCTGGAAAGAAACAATGCAGTTATTAATAAAATGAATTAGAATTAATATATGTATAATTAATATATATATGTCAATTATATACACATGCATACATACATACATACATACATACATACATGAGAGCTCAATACTAATTGCCTAGCCACTTCTGATATCGTACTTGCTGATATGAGGTAGGACAGCTAGTTAGGAGAAGATACGCAAAAAATCTCGATGGTATACAATATATCTTTCTCTCTTTTTGCAAGGCAAAGGAACGGCAAAATCCATGGCGATATGAAGGAAATCTTGAAGGAAGGCTTCTCAGCTTACTCTGCAGTGAAAACCTGGGTGTCAAGGTTTCGAACTGGTCATTTTGAGGTCACTAATGAACCCCAGTCAGAACGGCCAACTTCCGCAACCACAGCGAACAAAGCCGACGCTGAGCACGAAATGATTCTCGAGGACCGCCAGATTTTAGCTAAACTCATAGCTGAGACTCTGCTGATTTCCTACAAAAGAGTTGGCCCCATCATCCATAACATTTTGGATACGAGAAATCTTTCCACGAAATGGTGCTGAAATGCCTGAACGCAGATCAGAAGCGCATCGGAGTGACGACATCAAAGGCGATTTTGAACCGTTTTGCTGCAGAAAATGTTGATTTTTATGTCTTGTTTAGCCACCATTAATAAAACTTGGCTTCATCCCCAGATCAAGCAGCAATCAGTGGAATGGCTCCACAAAAGTTCACCGCGTCCCAAGAAGTTTCAGACCTATAAATCAGCTGAGAAGATTCTGGCTTCAGTGTTCTGGGACAAAGATAGCGTATTCCTCATAAAACATTTGCCAACGGGTCATACCACCAATGCAGAAAACTACATATCTCTAGCTTTGAAAAAGAAACGCCGTGGAAGGCTGAGAGTGGTGCCTTGTTTTTGCAGGACAATGCACCTGCACACCCAGCACATGGATCTCTACGGAAAATACGTGACGTTTGCTTCGAATTAGTAGACCACCCACCTTACTCCCCTGACTTGGCCCACTTTGATTATCATCTCTTTCCACAACTGAAGGACATCTCAAGGAAACGAAGTTTCACTCCGATTTGAAAGGGATTACTGCTACAGAGGCCTGGTTGGAAGCCCAACCTTCCGAGTTCGTTTGACAGGGTTTAGAAAAACCGAAGGACCGCTGCAATAAGTGTGTGAACCTGGGAAAGGAATACATTGAATAAAATCATAATTAACTGATCCTCTTGTATTTTCTTTTACCCAAAGCCAGGAACTTTTCAGCACCCCCTCGTAAATATTCTTTCTTCGAAGACTGAAGCATTATAATTCACCTCACCTATCATCTTATCTTATTTTCCTTTTGTCTAATGATGCAAATTATCATTGGTTTTCTTTAAACTCTTGATATTATTCATTTTGTGTAACATATCTACATTTGAAATATAAATAAACAATCTTAATGTGGGTGGCATTTTGTGTATATAATCCAAGTTCCTGGCGAAATAGCAAAGGTATCAAAGCAACCAGCTCAT
>NC_068984.1:23270822-23271625 GCF_001194135.2 Octopus bimaculoides
CACACACACACACACACACACACACACACACACACACACACACACACACACACACACACACACACTAACCTCTGGTCCACAGATGCTGTGTCTCTTCACTCAGCATTTTCTATTGCAGCCTCCGGAGCCTTTGCTTCTTAGAGTTAGTTCTCGTGCCATCTCTACTGAGGTTCACCCAACTAACTTATTTTTTCTCCTCACCCATTTTATGTTTACCAACTCCAAACCTGGCACTAACTACTACACTCAATACTTGTCACGTTCGTCAAGAAGACATCAGCAATATCAACATCAAAAGACGAGAAGAAAAAAACGTGAGAGAAATCTCTATAAAACATATGTTCTATTGTGGAGTTTACGATAGATCACAACTCTTGTATGAATTCAAACAATTGATCGACATTTTCACTTCTCTTTTTTAAACTATTGACTTTCGTCTATTTCAATTGCAAATATGTGAGACGTACAGATAGTTGTGTACATAGATAAATACATGCGTAGATAGCTAAGTTGGTGGGTACGAAGATTGCTAAGGAATGATAGGTAAATATAAAGATAGAGAGAGGCAGAGACAGACATAGAGAAATAGTGAAAGAAAGAGAGAGGAACAGACAAAGACGCAGGTAGGCTGGCAGAGACAGAGAGACACGGTGAGCGAATGTTAACGTTCGTGTGTGTGTGTGTGTGTGTGTGTGTGTGTGTGTGTGTGTGTGTCTGTGTGTGTGTGTGCGTGCCTGATGTCTTTTATAGGCATGGCGTATTCATTTAATTGGACTGAGAAAAATGAGTTGCTATGTTGCAGC
>NC_068984.1:23272028-23273012 GCF_001194135.2 Octopus bimaculoides
TCTCTCTCTCTCTCTCTCTCTCTCTCTCTCTCTCTCTCTCTCTCTCTTTCTCTCTTTGATATTCTGCGTTTTAGGAATTTGTAAGACAACGAAGTGTGACGGAATTATAAGAAAGTAGGCTAGGATACTTCGCAGAATTGTGTTCTGACTTGAATCTCTACGCTCTCCATTCAAATCCAACCGAAATTAACTTCGTCATCCATTCTTTAGGTTCGATTAGAAAAGAACTGTTAGAGCATCAGAATAGATGCCTTGCGGCACATGTTTCTATCCTGAGAGCAAAGCTTGCGGCGACACTTGTGTCACGCAGTATCGGCCCTAAAACGACAGGCTTTCATTTTCCTTGGATAAGATCACTGACGTGGAAAGGTGAGACATTTGTACATGGCAACTGTCAGTCTCTTAGTAAAAAAAAAAGAAAAAAAAACTTGTCCAAGCCTGCATATATAAGATAAGATACATGCTCGTCTCTAACCGACGGAGGTTCCTATTATCATAAGAAATTGTATGACGTCTCGAAACTACGATTAATTTGGATTTTAATTTTGGAGAATCTACAAAGCAAGATAAAATATATCTAACTGTGTCACCCGACAGTCTTGCAGATTGTAGTGAATACTCGTGGGTGATGATGATGATGATGAAAAACACATGAAAATACTGTCAAGTGCATCCATTGTTCTGTAGCCTCGGCCGTAGATTTGTCATATAAAGTCAGTCTGTTGAAGGCAAGCAAGCCGAAACTTTGAAATCAATCCTCTCCTTTTAGATTTGAATAAACATCTACTCGGATCTTGTTCAAAACGGGGGCACCAGTTTTCATTTATGTTTTATGTAGTGTTTTTGGTACCGAAAGACTTTCAAACTTCGTATACTTATCTATTTTGTGTTATAGAACAGAAAAAAATTTTTGTATTCGAATTTATTTCATGTAAAAAATTGTCTTATTTCGATAATTTCTACTAATCACTGACGTCTATTCAG
>NC_068984.1:23273022-23274394 GCF_001194135.2 Octopus bimaculoides
ACTCTTAGTCTTCTTAACAAAAAAACCTACATCGCAAGCTATTTCATGTTAAAGTTGTCGTATTTCTGTAATTTCAACCAATCACTGACGTCTATTCAGTTGAAAACAGTTAGCGCTGTAACGGTGTATATCGTATTAATCCCCTAACCCTAACCCTAACAGTAACTAGACTGTTAACCCTAACCCTAAAACTAACCCTAACTCTAGAATCCGAACTCTAAAATTGTTACACACATAGATACGCACAGCGTAATTTATTATATAAACAATATATGCGTATAAATTACGATTAAACCGGATGAAATATGTCACAGGGAATAACATTTTAAATGACCGGCCAGCAGTAACTCTATTCAGCTGAATAGACGTCAGTGATTGGTTGAAATTACAGAAATACGACAACTTTAACATGAAATAGCTTGCGATGTAGGTTTTTTTGTTAAGAAGACTAAGAGTAAAAGATGTTTTATATGACACATTCTACTAGTGTCCCAAGTTTCAAAGTGTTTCGTTAGTGTTTCGTTAAGAAAATACTGGTGCCCCCGTTTTGAACAAGGTCCATCTACTCAACTAAAAACTATTGATTTTTATATAAGCAGGCATTAATATACATATATGTGTGCATGTATACACACACACACACATATATATATATATATATATGTGTGTGTGTGTGTGTGTGTGTGTGTGTGTGTGTGTATGTATGTATACACACACACACACACATACATATATGCATAATACATACATATATTGATTAATTCTTCAGTTTAATGTTATATCGTTTTTATATTAAAAAAAACATTGATATACATACATTGTGCATGTATACATATATGCATATATATGTATGTTAAATCTCTGAACGAGGTATAAACAGTAATTGCACGACAACGTGAAGTATGTTTACCACTTAAATGCGGCTAAACCCTAAGGGTGAATGTTACAGTTGCTTTTAGCCCCAGGAGAACATCTCCTCCAGCTGGCTATATGATGGACTCTCCCGTCTGTTTCGACGTATGAGACTCCGTAAACGTACTCTTATTTGGTCAGTCATAATGCTTATGTCGAATGTGACATTGAAGACCCGCCATCGATTTACAAAGAAGGCCACAAATAGGTCAGTGCTTGTGGTATATTTGTAGCCGCTTTTCTCCTTTGCTTGCACCCCGAAGCCTATAAATGCTGGTTGCAACAAAGTTTTTAATACCATTTTGACACAACGATTTCTATTTCGTTCATACCAAGGTTGTTCGCTCAAAGGTGTTGTGAGCTATCTTCGTCACTAAGAGGTTACTCTTCAGCTTGACCTTATATCTGGTCGACCAACATTCCTTGCATATATATATATATATATATATATATATATATA
>NC_068984.1:23274508-23275635 GCF_001194135.2 Octopus bimaculoides
TGTGTGTGTGTGTGTGTGTGTGTGTGTGTGTGTGTATACACACACATCAATGGTTGAACAGAAAGAATACAACAAGGAGAAGTTAGACGAAAGCAGAGCAAACGGGAAAGCAGACGCAAACTTAACGCACGGAAGTTAGACAAACTCTTTCTCTTTCTCTTTTTCTCTCTCACGTTACTCACACGTGACCATCAACCATCTTTCTTTTCCTCACGTGACTATCTTTCTTTTCCTGCACGACGTTCTAAGGACTGGATATCTTCTATCTTTTCTCTTTTCAAAGAAAATTTTTTCCCCCAGCGTTCATTATTTTCCTCTCGTTCTGCTCTAACGACCCTCCATGTTTGTTTTCGTTCGGTTTCCTTGTATGTCTCCACTTTCCTGTTTTTGTTCCCAACTTTGACCCTCCATAAATCCAAAATTTTATTTTGGAATTTATGGGTGCAACTGTTTTCGAAGACTCATATTGTCGCTGAATGCTCGAAATGAGGAGTAAATAGACAACCGACAACTGATGAGGCGTCGTCCCTTGTGTTACTAGTCCTGTTTTCCATTTCTTTCTCTCGTTGTCTGCGTATTTAACTTGTTTGTTTTCGTACTTCATGTTATTTACACTGTTGGTGATGTTTTGTATCCATATATGCATATATATTTATATATATAATTATTACCTTTGATGGTTTTTATTCCCATGCTGACCACTTGATAAGATCAATATTTTAAATACCGATCTCATCCTTATTTATATAAATTGGTTTTGTCAGTGTATTTACTGCGCTGATATCCTGTCCGGGATCGCACGAGAAGTTGTTTAGGCGGGCTATTTAAGCTAATCGTGTGCATACGTGCATATATATGTATGTATACGTCCGTATATGTAAGTATACTGTTTATATACATGTATTTGTATTTATGTACTTGAGTATATTTCACTGATGAAGGCAGAGCATTTATGCAAAGCCAGAAATCCAGGATTTGAAATTATCTTATTATTCCTACTGGTTTATTTGGTCTTCGTCTTCGCTAATCGTGCCTTGCGGACATTTATTGTGGTTTTGGAGTCAGGATTTGACTGGTATTTTTCCAGCGAGGTGGTATCTCTTGATACCCTGTATTATAATTTTAAA
>NC_068984.1:23275645-23282313 GCF_001194135.2 Octopus bimaculoides
TATATATATATTACTATTATCATTATTATTATTATTATTATTATTATTATTATTATTATTATTATTATTATTATTATTATTATTATTATTATTTAATTGAACGCCACGCATCCATTTCCAAGTATGTATAAATATACACACATATATATACCGTATATGCCAGTGTATAATACGACTGGGTGTACACGGCCTCCCCACCAGGATTTACATTTAAAAAGTGGGTTTTGAGCTATACTTGCTGTATAAGATTGCTACAAGTTTACGTGGAAAATAGCTCGAACGCCGAAGGCACGATGTTCATAGTTAAAGGTGCAGGTGAACCGTTGCTTCCTCAACGCCCCCTGAAGCCTCCGCTTATTTTGTGTTTCAATAGCATTTTAACTATGTTTCAATTAGTAAACTTTGTATACAACAATTCTACAGTCTTGGTTTAAAGTTTATCCATCTCTTTTGAAGAAGTTGCCAAATATTGTAAATTACCTACTATAATACACATCAAATGTTCCTGGTTGGTGTAAACACTACTGTAGTGACGTCACTTAGGCGTCTGTTATTTTACAGAAACTGGCATGGTGTCCATAACACCATTTTCTTAAAATGGATTTACAGATTTACTTACGGTATGTATAATATTGTATTGTAATATATTAGAAATGTTATAAAGTACACTGCTAGTATTTTCCTTAATTTATAAATTTAGTTTTGCCTCACAAGACTATTAGTCTTGAAACAACGTACCCATTTTGACGCTGCTCACAGACCATGTCTGCTACATGCTTCTCAAGAATCGGCCAGTGTGCAGTGTCTCCTTCTTAATAAGCCTTCCTTTAATCTCCAAACTCTTACCATATTTTTGGTAAAACCGTATTTTCTCGCAGCAGCACAGTTGTTGTAGGACTTGGGATATGCTGCCACTTTCAGCTTAAAACCAGATTCATATTTCCTTCATTTCTCACTTGGGGCTATGAGGGGGCTTTACAGTTTATCCAATGAGAGTACTGATGCTTATGAAAGAGTGACAACTTGAGCCTTTTCAAGAAACCCTGTCTGTAAATGTTTAAACGTAACCGGTAACTGTAAGGCTTATTGTGATTGGTCTCACTGACACGAACTGGCCAGTCACAGAAGGTAGCGGTACATGCTGCTAATCTGCCGTAACAAGTAGGTTAGTTACCGTGAACTACACTTGTCCTGAAAGCCCTTCGCTGGCTTAGCGTTGTATAAGAGAGCGCCCTAGCGAGGCAGTGTAAACAGGTCGGACCCTGAGAAAACGATTGAATGGGTTGATTGTTTACATTTTCTGTTTGTCACCTGTTGCAAATGGCGATTGGTGTCTGTCCGCTAAATTTGCTGTGCTGTTATTTTAATATAATCTTAATATTAATCTTGCTTCCCAAACATACGTGTATCAATAGAAAATACAGAGTTGTAGAACCATAGTATCTATCTGACTGCATTACACTGTTCTCCATTGACATTGATGCCACTCTAAACTACAAGAAGTTAAGGTTCAGATTTTATACGGGATATATAAGTCGACCCCAAGTTTTAGGGAAATGTTTTTAAAGTTCAAATCCTCAAATCTCGTCCTGTACGTCGGTATATATGGTATATATGTATGTATCGTGGAGGCGCAATGGCCCAGTGGTTAGTGCAGCGGACTCGCGGTCATAGGATCGCGGTTTCGATTCCCAGACCGGGCGTTGTGAGTGTTTATTGAGCGAAGACACCTAAAGCTCCACAAGGCTCCGGCGGGGGATGGTGGCGAACCCTGCTGTACTCTTACACCACAACTTTCTCTCACTCTTACTTCCTGTTTCTGTTGTGCCAGTAATTCAAAGGGCGAACCTTGTCACACTCTGTGTCACGCTGAATATCCCCGAGAACTACGTTAAGGGTAGACGTGTCTGTGGAGTGCTCAGCCACTTGCACGTTAATTTCACGAGCAGGCTGTTCCGTTGATCGGATCAACTGGAACCCTCGTCGTCGTAAGCGACGGAGTGCCAACAACAACAATGTATGTATCATATCATGTACAGTGTGCGTGTGAGTGTGTTTGGTTAGGTTACGTTTCCTGTCTGAGTCTGAGCTGCCAAGTTAGTGCCCCTTCTCTGTCCGACTCGTCCTTAAACGACAGGAAACAGAATAGAGCTAAAATATCATTTCACTATTCTAGGCAAGAATATATCTTAGTTTGAGCCAACATAAGCAAATAAACATTTAAAGCAGCTATAATCCTTCTCATCCGGTAGGTAAACCTCAGGTAAGTTCTACTTAAGAAGCCCACGCATTATCTGTTTTCTAGTATGACTCAAGCAAGGCGACAGTTTTCCTTTGAAGCAGAAGATGTAAACAAACTTTTTTATTTTAATGTTTTTATCAAAGTTTTTACTGTCTTTTGCTTACGAGGTTTCTTAATCCGTATAAGAGATAAGAGATAAATATTAAACGTCTGTGCAGGAATATGTATTGATTTATATTCTATGTAAGCACAAAGCTTAATATTAACAAGAGAAGAGAAACGTGAGAATGAATGATGTTCATACCGTTTTGAAAGAGTTTCAGTGATGTCATGTAAAATGATACAACAGGCAATCGAAAACGTATCACAGATGTAACACGCCGAGAACTAGCATTTTACCTTATGACAATTATCACTAAAAACATTGATTTTATATCCGAACGGGAAGACAATCAATGGAGCCTAGCTAGATGTAACTGCTATTTAGTTACGGGGTGAAGGCGCGTGGCTTAGTGGTTAAGAATATTCGGCTCCCGATCGTAAAGTCGCGAGTTCGATATCCGGCGGTGCGTTGTGTCCTTGAGCAAGACGTTTTATTTCACGTTGCTCCAGTCCACTCAGCTGGCAAAAATGAGTTGTACCTGTAATTCAAAGGGCCAGCCTTATCACATTGATCTCCCTGAGAACTACGTTAAGGGTACGCCTGCCTGTCGAGTGCTCAGCTACATGCACGTTAATTTCAAGAGCAGGCTGTTCCGTTGATCGTATCAACTAGAAATCTCGTCGTCGTAACGGAGTAACAGTACTTATTTCTTTATTGCTCACAGGGGGCTAAACATAGAGGGGACAAACAAGGATAGACAAAGGGATTAAGTCGATTATATCCACTCAGTGCGTAACTGGTACTTATTTAATCGACCCCGAAAGGATGAAAGGCGAAGTCGACCTCGGCGGAATTTGAACTCAGAACGTAACGGCAGCCGAAATACCAATTTCTTTATTGCCCACAGGGGGCTAAACACAGAAATGGACAAAACAACTGATTGGGATCAGTAATACGTTATGATATTACATAAAATATGAATATAAAAATTATATAAAATATAAAGAAATCGAATGAAATTAACAATACAGAGACAACACAAATGTAAAGATGATCAGGCCACGCTCCGACCCCACAAGCCCCGATCTATCGCTGGTACCGTTTTTTTGTTCTTCTTTTATAGCCTAATCACACGGTTCCTTGCACGCACAACACTTGTGCAACATGCTTCCATCTCTTTTTGAACATAATCTCCGACAGACACCTCTTCTCCAGCCACACCTTCCTTTTCAAATGAAAAGTAAAAAATGATCGTAAATCGTGGCCGGAGATAAAGTTGCTTGTCTTAATCCCCTTTATCCTTTTATCGTAGTTTTCCATACTGCCTCTTTCGCTATTGCTACAACCGTGAGAAAACAATTCTTACCTTCGTTTGTTAAAACTTCTAGTGGGTCAATTTTTATAATTGACTCAGTCGACAGCCGTACTCTTCCTTCACCGGACAACAGGTGTTCAGCATAAACCCACATATCAGATATCTCCGGACACTGGACAGTAGCGTGAGGGATGGTTTCCCTGTCTCCCCCACATCTTGGACAGGTCGGAAACTGACGCTTACCATGTCTTGCGAGATTATCCCAAACGGGCAAGGAACCTCTGTAACACTGCCAGGTCAAGGACTTTGGGAAGTTGTCCAACGTTCTCAACCCGAATGTACGATGGAACAGGCTGTCCAGCTGAATATACCCGAGACCTAGAGTCGCCCCCAGCTCATCGTCACATTCAGACTATACCAACCCACTATATAAAATTCGTATAGAACCCCCACCGTTAGCGTTGCCCAAGTGTCGGAATAGCAGGAGGGCCTTACGGCACTCTTTATGCCATTCACTCGACCTCGGTCTACGAGAACACCAGGCTTCCTGTTCGCAAAAACTTTTGAACTCGGGGAACATTTGTCTGGCCAGCGGAAACCACACCCGTTCACCATCCAGGAGAATCCAGAGATGCCTCAACTTCAACGCATGCTTGCGCATCATTAACCAAGGCATCCCTAAACCTCCCTTTAACGGCTTTTGACAACAGACAGAGTGTTTCACAAGTGGTGACCTGCCCTTCCACAAAAAGCGAAAGAGCTGACTCTCCAACCTGATCAACCCCGAATCCGGACAGAGCACGATAGTCAGGCAGTAGGTAATGACCGATGCGATAAACACATTGGCCACCTCCGCCCTCCCTTTCGGGGATAGCTACCGCCAAGACCAGATCTTGACTACTGCAGCCACCCAGTTCTTCTCTATCTGGAGGCCTGGTCCAAACCAGACTCCCAGCAAGTTAACCAGTCCCTCTGTCCAGCGCCCAGCAACGCTGTCTGAAGGCATCAACTTGCCAACTCAGGGGCCGAGCTGCAAGGTGACCGACTTTTCCCGGTTAATATTTGCTCCTGCCACCATCACGTAAACCTCAATAGTCTTACCCACTTCACGCAAGCGTGCTACTGTGGTTAGGCTGATAGTGATATCGTCCGCATAAGCTGTAACAAACTCCTCTAAACCTGGTTCTCTTAGGATGCCACTCAACCTTCGCAGTAGAGTCTCAAGAGCCATCACATACAAAAGTGGTGAGAGCGGACATCCTTGACGAACCGAGCACCTGATGCAGAACGGCTTCGAAAGGAAACCGTTTACCCGAACTATCGAGTCAATGTTGTGATACAAAGCGATAAACCACCCGAGGAAGCCAAGCCCTAAGCCGAACCGCGCAAGCACAGTTGCCAGGTATCGATGGTCATCCCTATCAAAAGCTTTAGACTGGTCCAAATGTACCAATGCCCCACCTTTGCCAGATTTATCACCAACCCTCTCTATGGTATAGCGAATAAGGTGGAGATTATCTCGAATAGTTCTGTCTGGGATGGCACATGTCTGTGCCTCACCGACTATACCATTCACGACACGCGCCAACCTTTTACTAAAACCTTGGCCAAAATCTTCACTTCTGTGTTAAACAGAGTGATGGGCCTGAAGTTATCTTGTGTGTCTGGGTCCTTTCTGATCAACGTCACTACTCCCCGGCGCACAGATCTGGGGATAAACCCATTCTGTTGCCAGTTCGCGTACACGTCAGCCAGTAGGTGCCCGAACAAGTCTGGCATACATTTATACAGCTTGTACGGAAGACCATCAAGTCCCGGCGACTTACCCGCTTTACAGTCGGCCAAAGCCGCCATCACCTCTACAGGCGTGATCGGCCTTTCGCAAGACTCCGCATCCGATCCTGAGAGGCTCGGCAGCTCGGCAAGAAAGTCCTCGAGGACTCCCCCTCCATCAGGACCGCCATCACCCCCGAACAGCTAGGTGAAGTACTCCCAAAAGGCCTCACATGTTTCCTCGGGTTCATTTACCAAGACACTATTTTGATTTGTCAAAGACCGAATACTGGAACTATTTCCTTGTCGAGTTTCCACCACTCTGGCCCATCCAGCGGCCTTGATTCCTTCACTTCCCATCGCACGTAACTTAGCTCTGGAAATACTTCCCATGTATTGGGCTTCAAGATGCTGGTTCAACTCCAGTCTCTTCACCTTCACCTGGTCCGCATTACAAGTCCTCCAGGCTTCTAATTCCTTAACTCTTATTCTACGTCCCTTCTTAGCTAAACTTATGCTAAACTTAATAGACTCATATTTGATGGTTCTTTTTAGGGCGTATCACCATTTGTTATTAATGATGGTACCTGTCAATGCCCTCTGTATTAACATCTCAATCCGCTTTCTGTACTCCTCAATCGCTAGATGGGACGTATTGAGTTTCCAGTAGCCAGATCCCACTCTATGTAACTTATCTACTGCCAGCTTACAGGTAACCATCTTGTGATCACTGTAGCTAACTAGATAAAACTGTGGACACTTTGCTATAGACTTATCTGGTTTTCTAATTAAAACCCAATCCTCCGTTTCTAAAGATTTAACTGAGTGCATTTGTGCAGTTTCTATATCTTTTAGTCGTACTTCGATAGTACCAAACTTCTTCCCTCTGGCTAGGTATGTAATATCCTACCAGATGGGTTTCAAGCACTTCTCAACTTTCTCTTTGCTCACTCGATCAATTTTTTTTCCTTTTAGACAGTAAGATTTAGAAATAATTGTTTTTCTAAGTTTAACAGTTCTTCTGGGGGTTGAACTTTCACAACACCGTCTTCAATTGTTATCATATCTTTGTACTTTATCAGGTCATTTTTGTTTGTCGACAGCTGGCGTGTTCCACCTCCAGCCGCCGACGGAAAACTTCTTTTTTGTCTATTTTCTTCTGTTTGAAGGCTTTTCACGTCAATATTCCTCTTTGCAACCGTACACATTGATGGTTGGGAAAATTCACTTTCAGA
>NC_068984.1:23282732-23283500 GCF_001194135.2 Octopus bimaculoides
GTCTTTTTCCTAGGAAGTAGGATATGATTTAATGAATATTTTGTCACAATAACTTGCAGTTTGAGTGACTATTTAGGAGTTTCCTAGTTCGATTCCGGCTGGTTTTAAATACAGGGTAGCTCAAAAGTAGGTTCACAGTTATTCATCTATCTCTTTCGCATTCATATATTAACAGTTTAGATCTTAATTATAAAAGAAATATGAAACCATTATTCTATGCTAATTTAGTTAATTTTGTCAAGCTCCCTTTTCAGTTTATAAGATAGAAATTTAAATATAATAAAATGTTTTAAAAGAAATTTAAAGTGCCTACGTGATAACTGTATACCTACTTTTGGGCCACCCTGTATATAACTTACAATGAATGATATAATACTGAAACTAATTTAGTCCGGGTCTTTACTGATTCAGCAATTCTAGTTTGTTTGTTTGTTTGTTTGTTTGTTTGTTTGTTTTGTCTTTTAGTTGATTTAGTTATAGCACTGCAGTTATGCTGCGTGCCACCTTGAAGAGTTTTGTCGACCAATTTGATCGAAGTACATAAAAAAAAAATTTAACACTTGTTTTATCGAATCCTCTTTCCCAACCGCTAGATACTGGGACATGCACAAACCATATCTGTTGTCAAGCGGTAGGACGAGGCACAGTCACACACACACACATACGACGGGCTTCCACACAGTTTCTATGTAACAAATCCACTCACAAAGGAATTGGTCGGCCCTAGGCTACTGTTGAAAACAAATGCTCAAGATGGTGCGCAGTAGA
>NC_068984.1:23288097-23291574 GCF_001194135.2 Octopus bimaculoides
CCCCGTAACTTGGCGGTTCGACAAAGGAGACCGATAGAATAAGTACTAGGCTTTAAAAAAAGTCCAATGTCGATTTCTTCGGCTAAAACCCTTCGAAGCGGTGCTCCAGCATGGTCGCAGTCAAAAGACTGAAACAAGTAAAAGAATAAATGCTTTGAGAATATTTGATTCAGTAACGTTGGTACTTGTTTTATCGGCTCCGAGAGGACAAAAAGTAAAGTCGACCTCGGTGGAATTTGAACTCAGAACGTAAGGATGGACGAAATGCCGCGAAGCATTTTGCCCGGCGTGTTAACGATTCCAATAGGTCACCGCAATTATTGATCCAGTAATATTGCAAACTTGTCTTCAGGCGACATCGCATTTGTGGTTATAATAATGATTTGGAGAATGATTGACAGGATGGACACTAGGCTACATATTTTGTAGAGAGTGATGGTAATTTTGATGGTGGTGGTGGTGGTTGTGATGAGGATGATGATGATAATGATGATGATAATGATGATGGACATCGATCCTGGAGCAATTAAAAGTAAGTCAACCCTGTAAGGAATTTGAAGTCAGAACGTAGAGGGACATAATTAAAAACTGCATTTCATATTGTTTCTCGCACAGCCATTTCTGCCACCCTGCGTCACTTAATAAGGATTTCAAACGTACGTAAAAATTTACAAACTTGGAAGAAGAAAAATTCGATTATATCGACCTTAGTATTTAAATGGTATCTTATTTTATCGTCTCCGAAAGGATGAAATATAAAACCAACCTTGTGGAATTTGAACATCGAATCTTATTAAAAAAGCGTAATTCATTTTGTTGACTTACCACTTAATATTGATTTCTAACATAAGTATAAGACCAAAATTTATAGATGGAGGTGGAGTATAGTCGATCGCAGAATTTGACTGGTGCTTATTTCATTAAGTCCGGTAGATGAAATGCAAATTCGATTGTGGTGAGGTTTGAACTGAAAGCATAAGGGTCTACAACTGACTAAATACTGCAAGTCTCAACTGATTTTATCATCTCATCACCTTAGTAAAGGATATGAAGGATAATAGAAGAGATGAACAAATTCAGAAAGCTGTAATAAAATATGATAAAGAACAAATATGAGAAAAGACAATAGAAGAAACAAACCAAAGTGCAAACATTGCTTTAAACTATTATAACAAATAGAAAATACGCACAATTTCGGAGCCGTAGTGGAATTTAAACTCCGGCTATTATGAATTCTAATAGTCATATTATTATGAATATTAATAGTCATACAACCCTAGGCGGTTTGCTGGATGAATAGAAAGAAGTTTTCCTCTTTTTAAATGTTTAGTCCGCTGGTTCTCAAACTATTTCTTTTTATGAAAGAAAATAAAAATATTGTGGTACATCCAGTACATAGTGGGCCCTCCTGACGTAAACGGCAGATGAGGGTTGCGAAACCTCTTGCTGAACAACCTTTTATAGTGATGAAATGTTTGTGTTGTGCATAAGTATGCTCCCTACATCAGATCGACATTGCCTGTACATTGCACTTTGTACCAAACATCCTCCATCAAAGTGATCGCAGAGTAACGTGTTATGAAGTGCTTTGCTCAAGAACACAACGCAGCTCTCGGCCCGGGAAAGGAACCGCGATCTTGCGAGCAACCATTAGGCCAGGCGCTTTCACATTTAGAATGTAGACAAAATGTATATAAGAAAAGGGTATTTATATCTTTTAGAATATAAATAATTTAACGCAAAGAAAATTATTTGCTACTTAGTTTTTAATTCAATTAATAAACTATAATTATCTGGGATTTATAATTAGAAATTCACAACCTTTTGCGTTCAGAGTTCAAAGTCCATAGAAGTTCACAACCAGTTGTGTACTGAGGTCGATCTAATCGACTAGCCCCCTCTCCTCAAATTTCAGGCCTTGTGCCTATAATAGAAAGGATTATTATTATTATTATTATTATTATTATTATTATTATTATGAGATTGAAGTGGTTCACTGTCAGAATTGTCAGCACGCCGGGCGAAATGCTTAGTGGTATTTCGTCTGCGTTACGTTCTGAGTTCAAATTCCACCGAGGTCAACTTTGCCTTTCATCCTTTCGGGGTCGATTAAATAAACACCTGTTACGCGCTGGGGTCGATGTAATCGACTTATTCCCTTCCCCCAAATTTCAGGCCTTGTGCATACAATAGAAAGGATTGTTGTTATCATATTTTGAGATTGAGGTGGTTCGCTGGCAGAATCGTGAGCACGCCGGGCGAAATGCTTAGCGGTATTTCGTTTGTCTTTACGTTCTGAGTTCAAATTCCGCCGAGGTCGACTTTGCTTTTATCCTTCGGGGTCGATAAATTAAGTACCAGTTACGTACTGGAGTCGATCTAATCGACTGGCCCCACTTCCCAAAAAATTTCGGGCCTTGTGCCTAGAGTAGAAAAGAATCGTGAGCACGCTGGATAAAATTCTTGGCAACATTTCGTCCGTCTTTACGTTCTGAGTTCAAATGCTGCCGAGACCTACTTTAATAACTTTGATCCTTTCGGCATCGACAAAATAAACACTAGTCAAACACTGGGTTGTATATCATAGACTATCCACCTCCCACAAACTTCAGTCCTTGTGACTATTCTAGAAAGGATTACTGCATTCTCAGGTGGCAAAATAAAATTATATATATATAGGCGCAGGAGTGGCTGTGAGGTAAGAAGCTTGCTTACCAACCACATGGTTCTGGGTTCAGTCCTACTGCGTGGCACCTTGAGCAAGTGTCTTCTACTATAGCCTCGGGCCAACCAAAGCCTTGTGAATGGATTTGGTTGACGGAAACTGAAAGAAGCCCGTCTTATATATGTATATGTATATATATATATACGTGTGTGTCTGTGTTTGTAGACTTTGACTCTCTTCCTCTTTACTGGAATCGATAAAATAAAATACTAGTCATGTAGCGGATCAATTTGATCGATTATAGCCCATCGCCAAAAATTGAGGTCTTGTACTTATGTCAGAAACCAACACGGTACTGGAGTGACGCGCTGGCAAATACAGTAGGGCAAAAAACATCATTACAGTTTGGAGTTCAGTGTTTTGAAGAATCTTTGGAGTTTTAATCTTGCTTTATCTTTCTTTCTTATGGAATCGATAAAAATAAGAACTTGTCAAGTACTGGAATCGATTTAATATGTATGCACGCGTACACACGAGCACGCGCATATGTCCAAAATATTTTGGCTTCGTACCTGTTTGGATTCAACATCAATATTGTCATCATCGTCATTGTCGACGTTGTTGTCATCATCAATCACTTCCTCCTCCTCCTATTCTTCCTCCTCCTCCTCCTCTTCTTCTTCTTCTTCTTCTTCTTCCTCCTCCTCCTCCTCCTCCTCTTCTTCTTCTTCTTCCTCTTCCTCCTCCTCCTATTCTTCCTCCTCCTCCTTCTATTCTTCCTCCTCCTCCTTCTATTCTTCCTCCTCCTCCTC
>NC_068984.1:23291842-23292718 GCF_001194135.2 Octopus bimaculoides
CTCCTCTTCCTCCTCCTCTTCCTCCTCCTCTTCTTCCTCCTCTTCTTCTTCCCCTTCTTCCTTCTCCTCCTCCTCTTCCTCCTCCTCTTCTTCCTCCTCTTCTTCTTCCTCTTCTTCCTTCTCCTCCTCCTCTTCCTCCTCTACCTTTTCCTCCTCTACCTCTTCCTCCTTCTCATCCTCATCCTAATCCTCACTATTATTATTATCGTCATCAGCCTCCATTCATCATCATCATTATCGTCGCTGTCGTCATCGTCGTCGTCATCATCATCATCATCATCATCATCACCATCATCATCACCATCATCATCATCATCATCATCATCATCATCATCATCATCATCATCTTCTTCTTCTTCTTCTTCTTCTTCTTCTTCTTCTTCTTCTTCTTCTTCTTCTTCTTCTTCTTCTTCTTCTTTTAATTATTTCTGTTTAGGTACTTACCTACTTACTCCTTTTATTAAGTAGTCGAATTCGATATCGATGCAAGTTCTAATGAGCAACATCAGTGAAAAAAAAAAAGTAAAAATTACGTTTACTCCAACGTTTTTCAAGCGATTCAAAGATTAACTGCCACACCTACCAATAAAATGAAAATGCTAGTTAGCTTGCTGTAGATACGACAAAAGAGGTACCTGTTAGTTATAAAGCTGTTGCAGTATTAGCTAAATTTAAGTACCTACTTGAACGAACAGCCTAATTTCCCTCTTTTGTTCAATGTATACGACATAGATTGTGCGGTGGATCGATAAATCTATTGATACATGGCATGTATGTGTGTGTATAATGACATATGATGACATATGTATGTATGAATGTATGTATGAATGTTTGTATGTATACATATATATATATATATATATACATATATATATA
>NC_068984.1:23293316-23295915 GCF_001194135.2 Octopus bimaculoides
GTACCCACTTCAACATGGCTGTAGATTCGAACGGACTCTACTGCGATATTTTAACCCCAAGAGGACATTTCTTCTGACTGGTTAACGATGCAAAGCTGCATCCGATAAATTGCGATCAAAGAGAGAACCCCTACCACCTCCTAGCAACGGGACCAGAAGACCAATCCTGGTTTCGGGCTATTTCTTCTAATCTTTGGTACTGGACACCTCATCTGCTACAGATGGTGGTAGCTCGCCTCTGCTTACAATATATATATATATATATATATATATTTCAAGTGAACGCACAGTCGTTTATTTTACAACAAACAAAAATGCTAGTTCTAAAATCTCTCAAAGAGATCAACGTAGTCAATATATGTTTTAAAATCTCTGTAGAAGATCGATCAGTCAATATATGTTTTATGAGATATTGTCCGATCGATTTCATATACGTTTTACGTGTGAAACTCCAGGTAACAGCTTCGTGAACTTCAAACTAGTACCCAATTACGTATAAAGTTTATAAATTGTTTCGAGTGAATATTTCATTAGCTTGGCTACAAACACACCCACGTATAAGCATACACACAAGCACTTTATGCACAGAACAACAGCACATCTTGCGTCAGAAGAACTGAAATAAATTTAGATATTAGAAAGCCTAGCTGTGTGAAAATATAACAAAGTAAATGAATTTATTTTCTATTATTTTTAAATGTTCAAAAATGTTGAGAAGGGCTCTCCCGACGGATCTGTTTTGCAGTTTGACAGCTCTTCAATGTGTGTGTGCGTGTGTGTGTGTGTGTTTGCGTGCGAGTGTGTGTGTATATACATACCTACCAACCTGTATGTATATATATATATATATATATATATATATATATATAGTATTAGGGAAAAGAAATTTAATAAATGCTCAATTTAATTTTAATTTTTTTATAAATTGATTTTAATTGAGTTTTTACCTGTAATTTTGGATTTTGTCCCTAATATTATTATATATATATGTATATATATATACACATACAGGTATGTCTATGCACACATATACATACATATATACACATGTATATAGAAATATACACATCCACCCATTCATACACACGCTGCGCACACACATACGGACGCACACATATACACAGATGGAAAGATAGGGAGAAAGAAAGAGACAGAGCAAGAAGGAGAGAGAGAAAGAGTGTGGAAGAGAAAAAGAATGAGAGAAAGAAAGAATGAGAGAGAGAGAAAGAGGGAAAGAGAAAGAGGAAGAGAGAGACACAGACAGACAGACAGACAGACTACAGATTGATAGATAGAGAGAAATGGCTGATTTGTTAAGAAATTTACTTCGAATCCATGATGTCTCGAGTTCGATCTCATTGCGTGGCATCCAAAGCAAGCTTCATAAGTAAAAATTTGAAAGAGCGGAAACTGATAAGAAGCCTTTCGTATGAATCGCATTCGTAATTCAATGTTACAGCCATTCGACACTGAATGACATTGGTTCTACCTCAGAATGTGAGATGTTCAACCATTTCCATAGTAAATGAATGAGCAGGTCCCTTACGATACTGACGTACGTGCATACATACACACGAACATACGTATACATACTTACGCGTCTGTGTGCGTGTGTATATGCGTGTGTGCGTGCGTGCGTGTATGTGTGAGAGTGTGTGTGTGTGTGTGTGTGTGTGTGTGTGTTCACCCACAGACGCAATTATGTCCTGAGTACTTTATTCTTGTTTATAAACACAAATACTCACCAATCAATCTGTTTATCTATCTATCTATCTAACAATCTAATTATCTGTCTGTCTGCCTGTCTGTCTGTCTGTCTGTCTGTCTATCTATCTATCTATCTATAATATATATATATATAATATATATATATATATAAATAATATATATAATACATATATATATAATATTATATATATATATATATATATATATATATATATATATGTATGTATGTATGCATGTATGTATGTATTTATTGCGAACCATACATATGTACGCACACATACATCATTTGAATAAATGTACAGATGTTGATATATACCTACATCCATATTTACATCTCTGTCTATCTATCTATCTATCTATCTATCTATCTATCTATCTGTCTGTCTATAACTATGTATGTTGATTATATAGACATAGGTGCGTTAATATACATGTGTATTTATATATATATATATTTATTAACGCACCTCTGTCTATATGATCAACAGAAAGTTGGATAAAGAGAGTTGTGTACTTTTGCTGCGTAGACAGCGATCTATACTTATATAAACTCGTTGGTGCGTAGGTTTCGATCGATAGGTAATTACGTAGCTAACACTGACAGGTGTAGTTGTAGAAGCAGGTAAAAGATTGTAGAAATCACATGTTTGAGTGTGTGGAGATTATAAGCGTTTGGCAACTGGCGCTCTTATATTTCGTATTAGTGGTTGTGTGGGCGGAAAGCTGAGTGTAGCGGAAATGAGAATTGTGATCTTACGCATTGGATATGTGAAATCAATATATAGAAATAACTAACAAATTATGATTATACTGATGATGAGGATGGTGATGATGATCTTTTGTCTCTTCTTTTTTTTTTTTTTTTTTTTTT
>NC_068984.1:23295925-23299593 GCF_001194135.2 Octopus bimaculoides
TCCCAGGAAACACAGGAGTTTCGTTCATCATCCTTAAGTAACCATAATTCAGAGATCTTTTGAGTGGTATGGGCTACTCGACCTGAAGGAAATGCTAATTGAACCCCACCTGCAAGGTCATGTGCTGTTTATCTTGATATGTGGATGATGATGATGATGATGATAGTAATAATAATAATAATAATAATAATAATATTAATCCTTTCTAATGGAAGCACAAGGCCTCAAATTTGGGGGAAGGGATTAAGTCGATTACATCGACCCCAGTGCAAAACTGGTACTTAATCGACCCCGAGGGGATGAAAGGCAAAGTCGACCCCAGCGGAATTTGAACTCAGAACGTAACGGCAGACGGAATACCGCTAAGCATTTCACCCGGCGTGCTATCAATTCTGATAGCTCGCCGCCTTAATAATAATAATAATAGTTTCAAAAATGCCTTATGGTATTTCTTTCTTCTCTTTACATTGTGTTCAAATCCCATCGTGGCCAACCTTGCCTTTCATCGCTTCGGGATCGTTAATATATAAAATACAATGATATCGATTTACACCACAACACTCGAAATTGCTGGCCTTGTGCCTGACCGAGTAACATTATTGCTACGTCCTTTTACGTTGACTTTCATCTTTAAAGTATCAACTAAATAAAGTACCAGTGATGTACCATGACTAATTCTACCATCAACACCTCTTTCTATCCATACATTGTGGTTTCTCAACGAAGCTAGAAATCAAGGTCATCGTTATTTGCCTACTGAATGGCTTCATTAATTCTCAATTATTTGAATGCACATAAACGAAACCCATTTCTTTTTAATCTGCACATAATTTTGTTTTCTCTCTTCTCGCATTACGTTCAAAAAGTCAATCACTTCCTCTTTCCTCATTCGAAATGTCGTGAGATTTCATGACTTCCCAGAAATGATGGGCATGTCTTTCGTCTGGATCGGTTCTTTTTTCTCGGGTCTCTGTTTTCTTCCTTCTACTGTCTCCGGTTATTTACCACTGCCGTTCGTTCCTGTATCCTCCTTATTGCTGCAAGCTGAAGAGGTGATGCAACTTGGAGCGATCGGTTTTAGGTGCCAAAGGTGTTAGCGGCTGAAACTGTGGAGGGCGTGAATTTTTGGCTATCTTTGGAGATGTAATCGGTGATGTTATGGAAACAAAAATTTCTAGATCCTGCAGTTGTTGCTATCTCTGCTTTACTCATCCTCTCTCTCTCTCTCTCTCTCTCTCTCTCTCTCTCTCTCTCTCTCTCTCTCTCTCTCTCTCTCTCTCTCTCTCTCTCTCTCTCACTCACTCTGTTTCTCTCTCTCTCTTTGATCTGCCTTTCTCGCTCCTTAAGGCAGAATGCCATCTAGTAGTTTTTACTGCCATATGAATAACAGCCAGCTTTTCTGCTTCTGCAGCACCAGTCTTATCGCTTTTCCAAAATATTCTTGTAATTTGTGGAAGTCATTAGAAATTGCATAACTATATATGCTGCTCCTAGCTACGTACAATTTCTAATCACTTTGGCATTCACCACTGCCCAAACTTTTGCTACAGAGGCATTGACAAGTCAAAGATCAACTCCATCGCTAATTTCTCTGGCTGAATCCTATCCCAGCACTGCATTAGTGAAAGTCACGTTTACTAACTTCTTGAAAATTTAACAAATTTCGACAGATCCATTCATAGCTTGACTCTGTAAACTTCTAATTAGCTTTCACCTTACTGGGTTTAAGAATTGATTCTTAAGCAGTTTGTTACATATCCTAGTGCCCCAATAATTCTAGGTATAAACTTGCAATTCGCGTAGAGTTGCTGTAAATTTCTCAATAGTTCAGCGTAGGTGTTTTCTTTTTAGCTGCTGTTTAGCTTTATGCTGACATCCGTTGAGCAACTGATTTCCACTACTGTACATATTTTCTCTTTTCCATCTTAAATCATTATGTTTACATTTTATTGAGGTTTTCATTTGTACATTCCACCAGTACTTTCATATTATGAGTGGATAAGGCCTCTATCATACTACGGGTTCGTATCACTTTGGCCTCAAGCTTATCCTTCCGAAGGATCTCATTATACAGAATCCTGGCTACAACTTCATGTCTCATCGATAGATAAAAGCGCGACGACATTTTCGGACAACAGTTTATGATGTGGCTGATATTTTAGATATTAACTCCACAAAGTCTTCAGGAGTCATCACATTCTGGAGGGTTTCCTCGCGTCTCTGTCCCTTTTCTGTATCAGGAACTTGATTGCTATTTCCTGTTCTTGGATTGCAAACGCATACCATTCAAAATGAGAATTAGTAATCCAGTTGTTGGCCCATGAAAGACTACTTGGATAATCAATGTTGCTGTCATCCAGGAACTTTCTGCTAACATATCCATGGGTGGTCTTCGGCTAATATGCGCTCGTGCTTTCATCTGATGATATGTTGCGATAGAGTCATGCAACTATTTTGGGTGTGTATTTAAGGTTATCAGACAAGGAATGTTGCTTGAAGAGCTGCTTTCCAAGTCTCATGATGTTATCTGCCTCGTGTATGCAATCTTGGCCAAGGGATAAATTATGACACTTGGTGATTAAAAGATGTTACCGAAGTGATATGATATGACATTCAAAGGCAGTCTGGATCGATGTTAAGCCTCTTCCTCCTTGTTTTCGTTTTTGCTGTTGATGTGAAAATCATTTGTGCTGGTCAGTATCTTCCGGATTTTCATATCAGCAGCTCGGATCTCATGAAACATCTAATCAAGTAGCCCAAATGTTGGTATGACTACTGCTACGGCAAACACATTATGGGTTCTGTTTTATTGAATACAGTATTCCGAGGTTCATAATTTTCCTTATCTGACCGTAATATTCTTTAATGACACATGTCTTGCTAAAGGTACCATAATAAAATATGTTTTCATCTATCGCTAGGTACCAGTAACATTACTAATCAGATATAGGGAAAACATTAAGTAATTGATAGAGGTGTTGCTAATCTGGTTTAGAGTTTTCCCTCTTTCACAACTATGTAGCAACATTTTTCCTGACCAAACTCCAACGCTATATCCTTTGAGAATGTTGTAACCAGGTCAATGCTCTTCTTTCATCTCATGCATACTCTTGGCATACTGTTTTATGTTATCCACAGAGAAACAATGTGTAATTTTGGTATTTCTGTCTCCTTGTGAACCAGTAAGATACCCTTTAGATTTCTTCAGCATAAATGTCAAAGGTTTTATTGAAAGTGTGAACAGCATCACAGAGAGGTTTTCCCCTTGGAATATACATCTGCGATACTGTATATTATCTGTGATAATACTCCTCGTTTTTAACTTAAAGATAGGAAGCTTCAGGATGAAGTCAAATTACTTATGGCTTTGACTATGCTCTCTGGAAATTTAGCAAGTCGAAGGACTTCTGGCATCTACGAGTAGGGGAGAGAGTCAAAGACTTTCTTGTAGTCCAATCACGTAGAAACCAGGCTCCTTCTATGCTACCGCTCTTCTGACATTACAGTGTGATTCAACAATTGCTCGGCACATGCCCAGACTCCTTTTTCCTACTTGCTTGTTCTACTGTAATGATATTATTTTCGCAATAGTCTAGGAGAAACAGGTTTAAACATGGGTGTATGTATGTATGTATGTATGTATGTATGTACGTGTATGTGTGTGTGTG
>NC_068984.1:23301247-23302818 GCF_001194135.2 Octopus bimaculoides
GGTTTTGTGGCTGATACAGTTCTTCGAGCAAGATAATTTTTTTTCCTGTCTGAGGCACTGCCTGCAGGTCAAAGAAGCTCTTGAACAATAGGTTACTGGAGTAGAGAAAGAAGCCAAAAATATATATTAGTTTCAAACCAAAAAATATATGCATTTTTTACTGGTTTATTCTAATTCCGAAGTATTCAATGGTGTGTTAGAAATCTATTTACTTCTGAGGAATAGAAAATGTAATTTTAGATGTTAATTCCTCTCGTTGGTTACTTTATTCTTGTTCTCATAATTCTTTAGACATGACATCACTTCTTTCGGTTTTAAGTTACAATACTTCTATCTCTGTCTTTATATAGTTCTCTCTTTTTCTCATCTCTCTCTCTTTCCCTCTCTCACTCTCTCTCTTTCTCTCTCTCTCTCTCTCTCTCTCTCTCTCTCTCTCTCATTCACTCACACACATTCTCTCGTTCACCCTTTCTGTCTTATTTGTTTACCCTCTTCAAATCAGCTCATGACGTCTGTAACAACTGATAAATACTGTGGCCACCTCGAGACTATTTGGAATTTGGTTTGCTTTCATGTATTGAAGACAAACAATACAAAACAATAAAACAGTTATTTATGACACGTTGCTGGAGATATATCTCCTCGTCGTTGCTGTTTTATTGTCCATTTTGACTCAATAACAAGGTTATATAGAAAATCTATTTTTATCTAAAGGCGGTAGGAATATTTTCTCTTTACATTGATTCCATAAATATTTTCTCAAAAAGGTCTCTTTTTGTTCAAAAGTTTCTAGTTAAATGTCATGAACGGTGAATTTCAAACCTTCAAAAACCTTAGTTTAGCCAATACTTATTCTATATTGACACACGATCTGTTCTTCTGATCTGGATGAGACCACAGCTCAAGATACATTTAAATGCCGAAGTTAAATGTTATTCATCAATGTTCTTTTGGTGACAATCCAGAATATATTCTTATTTTGTCATCAAAAGGTACTATCAGCATTTTAAAGTTTATGCCTGGTTTTCATTTTCAGACTCTACAATTATTCTTGTGAGCCCTTATGCTCAGCATGCTATCTAGTTTATCCTCGTAGTTTATCCCTGATTAAACAGCCCTATGATCAAATATTTTCTAGTCGTGACCTTCATCACATCTTTTTTGTCAGACCTCGTATATTTAGAACTACATTGCCTCCTCAGTTGTTCTTTTTATTTTAAAGACGGTTGGATTTGATTTTAGGGAGATTTGGCTGCTATTTCTAACAACTCAAGTGACTACGTAGATGCTCCTGCTCGTTGGCTCAACATGTTCATCTATACTATCGATCGACTCCTTTTTTTTTTCTGAATTTCATTGCTAATTATTCTGGCAACCATGTTATATTTCTCGAACAATTTGCTGTTATGTACCTGATATTATTTTCTAGCGTTTACACATCCAGTAAAAATTGAAATTTTCAATTCTTCACATGTATTCCGCTCAGTTTTTTTTTATGATTTCATCTTTAAAAGTCAAACGAAAAGATCAAAACAGACACTAGAATAAGTTGTAAGCAATATGTTTTTTAT
>NC_068984.1:23302828-23308120 GCF_001194135.2 Octopus bimaculoides
ACTGTAGTTTCGTTTTCAATTTATATCTTTTCCTCAGTCATTCATTCCTTTCCAGGCTTTTTTCAAGGCAAGTTTTACTTCTCCTTGTTTTGAACTTTCTCTCCTTTTGAACTCTCTCTCTCTCTTCTCTCTCTCCTGCATCTCTCTCTCCTGCATCTCTCTCTCTCTCTTCTCTCTCTCCTGCATCTCTCTCCATTGTTGTTTATATTTTATTGAGCTCGTTGACAAACATATGATTTTATTTGTTTTAGTTGTTAAACGTATATATTCCATATGACTACGGAGCAGTTTCCAATGTATTCAACTGGCTACGTATGTTTATTTTTAAAAAAGATCAGTTAATACTGTTATTGTTGTTAAAAAATTGGTCCTTACCGAGCGAACCTGCGATCAAAGACAATCAAGCTATAACCCATCCCGTCATGTTATTCAAGAATACCCTTCTCTGGTGTATGTTATCCTATGTACCCTTTTAATTTTTAAGACAGCATGATGTGGCTTGAGGGAGATTTGGCAACTGTTTTTAGCAAGCCAAAATTTATGAAAATGCATGGTCTTCGTCCCTTGCTGCTAATGATTTTAGCTCCAGGTTGGTTTTGCCTGAAAAGATGTATGATCAACGGTATTCCGGCTATGAACATCCCTTTCAATTTTTCAATTTTTTTTCTTTTGTATATTTAAATTGATTAACCTGTGAACAGAATTTTTTATTTTTAGGCTGTGCTGGACTGATTCTAGCCATGATGTCATTTTACACAAGAGTTTCTCGACCGTGTCAAGAAAATTTTCAATTTTTCATTGATTTCATATTTATCTACATCCAAACTGTTTCGTAATTTTTTCCTTTATATTTTGTGTATTTCCTTTGAAACCTTCATTCGCAGTGACACTATCTTCTTTTTTCGGTAACCAAAACAACTTCCTGCTTTGGAATGTTTACCTGGTCAGAGTTCTTTCAGCTTCAAGCTATGAGAGTCCTCTTTCATAATTCCATTTGCATCTTCGACACTATGTTCTTCTTTCTACTATTGGCACAAAATCTGATATTTTAGGAGAGACGGAGTCAGTCGATTCCATCGACACCAGTACTCGACAGGTATTTATTTTATCGACGCCGAAAAGATAAAAGACAAAGTTGACCTCGGTAGAATTTGAGCTCAGAACATAAAGCCTGAAGAAATGACACTAAGCATTGTATCCGGCGTGCTAATGATTCGGCAAACTCGCCGCCTTACTTTATAGGAATATTAATCAACACTCCAATATTTAACTGGTACATTATTTTAACGACCCCGTAAAGATGAAAGTCAAAGTTGACTTCTATAATGGCAGTCTGGAATATTTATGAGATTGTGTCTGGTCTATTTACGATACTAAGTTCCAGTTGAATACACTTTGTGTATTTTTGCAATTCATTGTGTTTCGCGTCATCGTTACAATAACTAAAAATATTCTGGAAATCTATATTCGATGATAATTCAAATTCAAGGTGGATCACCGTTAAACTTTGCTAGATCAAGACTGTTACATTTTACTACTTACACAATAGTCTACTACTAGCTTTACATTAACCATGTTCGTTGTTTCAGTTTTTGTTGTTGCTATTATTGTAATTGCTTTGAACACAGATGAGATATTTTCAGTTCATTATGATCATTGTAACAGGACTAAAATTAGCCAAAACGTCACTCGTGCTGAATCGATATGCTTAATATCACCGTTAATCTATTATTTGTGAATTGCATGGAGATTGTGGCTGTGGCTGCTGTTCTTGTGGCTGCTGATTTTGTTGTTGCTTTTAGTCCCAGGTTAGTTCTGCTTGAGATGCTCAAAGCATTCTAGCTGTGAATATCTCACCCAACTTTTTTGTACATTTAGATCTATATTTCCACCTGTGTTCTTATTTTTCAAAGACTGTAGGATGTCTATTTTAAGGAAATTTAGTTGTTATTTCTTGCATATCGAACGATCACATCAAAGCCTTCTCGTTAGGTAATTCGTTACATTGAGATAATGCTTAAAGTTAGGTGTTATATATTTGTCTGCGCTCTTTCTTCTACGATAGTTTGACTACGTGAATCTATGACCAGTGTTTTTGCATTTCAAATGCTGCAAAGTCTTATCTTAAATAGGTCTTCTTTTCTTTCTACAAAATATACAAAATATACAAAATAAAAATAATAGAAAAAGAGAAAGCGATGTTCATAGCCGGAATACCGTTAATCATAGGTCTTTCAGGCTGAACAATCGCAATTCCCTGCCTTCACATACGCACGCATGCACACACACACACACACACACACACACACACACACACACACACACACACACACACACATTCTTCAGCAAGTATTTCAGTTCTTGTTTCTGCCGTAACCATTTTTAGTGTTACTTACCTATTTCATATTGTATTATGTCAAAACGTAGAGTGCAGGCAAAATTGCTAGAGCGTATTTCTTCCGGCCCTTTACGTTCTGAATTTAAATCCCGCCGAGATCGACTTTGTGTTTCATCCTTTCGGAGTCGGTGAAATAAGTACCAGTCGAGAACTGGTGTCGACGTAATCGATCTGCCCATCCCTTCAAAATTGTTGATTTTCGTGTCATGATTGCAAAAAAAGAATTACAATGTTATTATGCATCTACAGATATGAGGCTCTAATATGCTTTTAGCATCTGCGTTGATCTGAAGTTGTCTGCAACCTGAGTTTGTTTTATATCTTTCTTATTGAAAATCTTTATTATATGTTCATCCAAGGACAAATACAAGCATCAGAATAGAAACTTTAAAAAGTGCTATGAATTTTGCTTTCATTGTAAAGCACAAAAGTTGGTAGCCATATTTTCACCCCCCCCCTCTCTCTCTCTCTCTCTCTCTCTCTCTCCTTTAAACTGTGCATTTATACCTAACATTCTCATCCTGTCCAAGATATTTATATTTCTCATCTGGCTGTATGTGTTGTGTTGGCATACCATTCATTCTTTAAGTGTGCTTCAGAAATGCAATATTTATTGTTTGACCAGCATATTTGGATTCAATAAACGAGAGGCCAATGTCAGAGAAGTACGTTGTTCTTCTTGTTGCTCTTATTGTTGTTGTTTCTGTTTAACCCCAGGTTAACCTTGATCGCGCAGACCTGTGGTTAAACAACAACAGTGTCACAGAATAGTCGAATGACACCTGGAATCGAATTTACATTTCATCGTTACGAGATATGTGTCGTAAATATTAGTTGTTGCTGCTGCTGTTACTTGACTCTGAGGGCGCGTGGCTAAGTGGTTAGGATATTCAGCACATGATCGTAACTTCGAATCCCGGCTGGGTGTTGTGTCTTTGAGCAAGATATTTTATTTTATGTTGTTCCAATCTACTCAACTGGCAAAACTGAGCTGTACCTTTAATTCAAAGAGGACAGCCTTGACACATTCTGTGCCGCACTGAATCTCTCTGAGAACTACGTTAAGGATATTTGTATAAGTGGAGTGCTCAGTCACTTGCACGCTAATTTCAAGAGCAGGCTGTTCCGTTGATCGAAGCAACTGGAACACTCGTCGTCGCAATCGACAAAGAACCAGATTATTTCTCCCTTGTTTCAATCTTGAAGAGTTGCGATCAAAGATCTTTCCAGCCGTTTCAATCCGATATTTTTTTTATGATATCTAGAACTACATCATCTAATCTGTTCTTTCGTTTATAAAAATGGTCAAGCTGTAATTTGAATAAAATGTAACTGCTATATCTAGCGTTTCAAATTACCATGTATCGGTTCCTTCGTTGGCTCGCATTAATACTTATAAACTGCTGATGCTTTAATTATTTATACTGCCTTGCTGGCATTAACACCAACCGTTAGTTTTCATGAATTAAGAAAAGGGAAAGGAAAGGTGAATGGAACTAAAGTGTACGTAAGGAAAACCTAATAGAACAGAAGCTGTTCAAATCAAAACAATTTCAGTTAAATACATTTATTAGTTAGTGGTTTGTCACCAACAATTTAACAGCAATTTACATTGTCTGCAGAGGCGGAGACTTCCAGTGTAAGAAACCGTTGTTACTCACTTGTTCGGATTTTTTTATTGCGTAATATTTTGAATGTTTTACATAAGCCATTGATTCAAACCGTTAATTTGTAGAGGAAAAATATTTGCGATTCGGTCGACTACAGTGTGTCTGGTACTTATTATATCAAGCTTTGAAGGAAAGAGATTCAAACATCACTTCTTGGAATAAAGAACGGTATAGCATTATGTATTTCTCGCTTTACTGCGTTTCTAACAACGTAATGAACAAAAAGTATAACAAAAGTGCATTTAAAAACAAATGTTTCGTTTCGACTAGATCGGTCATCGGTCACTATATATGTATATTAAATCACCGGATTCGTGACAGTGTGCCAGTGAGCAATCAATATTTGTAATAGACAGCTAGTCTTCTTAACACTACAATAAGTATGTCGTGGTGAATGTTAGAAATATGACGTTTTGACAAGAGTGATGCGTGTGCGTGCGTGCTTGTGTGTGCATGTGTGTGCGTGTATGTGTATAAACACACAGATACACACACACACATATATATATATATTCAGCAGTATCAGCGCCAAGCAGTGTTCAGGCGTAAGCAAACTGTAGGTTAAAATATATTTGTGATATATTTCATCTTCTAAAGGCAAATTCACTGCAGTTACCGTGGAGAAGAAATTTCTCTTCGGTTATAAGGTGTAAAAACACTATATCTGCCCAGAGTTGTCTATATGTGCCCAGTGTCGGATTCCCAGACGCAGCGTTTCTAACTCTTTAGCTGTCATTAATAGGAAATACCGATGTGTGTGATGTGTGTGTGTCTGTGTCTGTGTAATTAGTTAATTTGGTTATATTTTGTCAAGAACGTAGGAGAGTACAATACAAAGCTCATCCACCTTCAGATTTCACCCAGTGCTGTCCAACAGTAGTATTATACCTACTGCCAGATCTGCGTTGGGGCTTCTGTAATGTGTGAATAGATAACGGAATAAGTTGGTGTCAACAAGAAGGAGTATAGAAGAATATTTATTTGCAACCACGACAATTGTTTCCACGCAACGTAGTTCCCCAGGTTCGCAGGCATTTGGTTATGTAACTGTTTCCTTGAATTGTGAGACCTTGATATATTTCATCAGGTGATATATACGGTTACATAGCCAAATATCTGCGAATCTGGAGAACTACATTGCGTGGAAACAATTGTAGTGATTATAAATAAATGTTCCTCTGTACTCCTTATTGACTCCAACTTATTCAATTATATATAAATATA
>NC_068984.1:23308305-23319027 GCF_001194135.2 Octopus bimaculoides
TATATATAAGATACTAAGTATTGCCTAGATCATTTATTCAACATCCTATACAAAATTTGGACATGTGCCACATTTGGAAGAATTCGGTCTTTTAAGCTTTTTGAGATATATTCTTAGAACATTTATAAATGATAAATTATCCTGCCTCATATTAATCAAAGTTAGTTCTGGAAATGTATTTCATATTCTCTCTTACGTGTAAACAGCTATTCATATGAATGAATATACTAGCTGTGTGATTTATAAATTACAGGAAACGCGTGCACAAAGTGAAATTATTGGACCAGAGAAGCTCGAAAGCGGTACTTTTATTATATAAAATAGCCAACTAATCTTCACTTTCTATTCGATGAATTAGAAATGACGTCAACACTTTCTTGGTGGAGGAGGTATTGTGCTAGTGGTTCGGATATTGTTATACCAACCCGTACTGTAGATCTTCAAAGCAAACACAATAATTGGTATGGACCCTGTAACCAGCATCGCGTTAAGTGCTTCCCAAAGGGATAATATTATAATATAAGATGTTGGTGCGATTCTGCTGCGTGCTGTTTTGATTTGTCTACGTAATAAAATATTCAGTCATGTTTCCGCCCGTGCAACAATGAGATAAATGATCCTTTGATGACCTCGTTCTCGTCGGTTTGTATTTCATATTTTCAAGATGCAACTCAATTGCTTCAGCCACTCAGTCAACTTTCTTTGGTTACTTAACGAGGCCTCTCTCTTGTTCTGTTCTCTCTCTTTTCTCTCTCTCTTTATCTTTCTCTCCCTTTCTCTTACTACCCCCTCTCTCTCTCTCTCTCTCTCTCTCTCTCTCTCTCTCTCTCTCTCTCTCTCTCTCTCTCTCTCTCTCTCTCTCTCTCTCTCTCTTTCACTGTCTCTCTCCTTTTTTCTCTTTTTCTCTCTGTATACGCATACGCACACATGCTACGTATGAATACATACAAACATTCATACATACATATATCTATATCTATCTATCAATCTATCTATCTATCTATCTACCTATCTATCAATCTATCTATCTATCTATCTATCTATCTATTTATCTATCTATCTATCTATCTATCTATCAATCTATCTATCTATCTATCTATCTATCTATCTGTCTATATGTATGTATGTATGTATGTGTGTGTGTGTATATCCGATATGTAAATATATATACATGTATTGTGTGAGTGCGTGCGTACGTACGTGTGTGTGTGTGTGTGTGTGTGTGTGTGTGTGCATGCATATATGCCTTTTTACATGTACCTACAGATCTCCGAGTAATAGACGCTTGAGTCAGTAACTATCTATCAACAAATATGAAGTGTGCTTGTTATTTCCTTTGTACACATGCGTAAATATTAATATATAATACATACTTAAGTACGTTTGGATTTTAAAATAATAAGAAAACAATATTCAGAATATTGTACACACACACACACACACACACACACTGAATTTATGCACGACAGCGTTAATCAAAACAGGAATAAATTTAAATAATACAAAGCCTCACTGTAGGCGAACTAAAAATGTAAATAAATTATATGCTACTCGTACTGTAAAAACAAAGCAGGAATCTCCTGTTGCAAGGTTTGTTGATTGTCCTTCAGAGAGGACATACCTGACTTCCTTCTCTAATCAATAACAAAGGCCAATTTCTATAAACATCAGACGAAATTAGGCTAGCAAATTAGTGAAAGCCTAATTTGCATATTTCTAATTCTGACGGGTCATTATTAATTAAATAATGTCTAGTTTATGTACAACATAGCATGTATCAGAAGAACTGTGCTATCTTAATTTATGAATGCTTTATAGGAAAGTTGGCCTATGCTATTAATTAAAGAAGCCTGGTACAGCTTCCCTGGACAGTGGTCAACAAACCGTGCAACGATCCTTCAGAAAACTCTTCCTCTTTTTCCGTACATCAGTAGCATAGAAAGAATGTTCTTGCTGTCTTAGTAACCCCAGCCTTGCGCTACCAGCACACAAAGCTGAACGACGTGCAGACAGGATGCATTGGCCCGGAAGGAATTGCAATCCCTGAATCAAAATCAGTGCGTGACCTGGGCATTGACATGCATCATTCGAAGTGCATATTACCAGCTCCAGCATGGCCGCAGTCAAATGACTGAAACAAGTAAAAGAGTAGAAGAATAAAAGAATGGCTAGCTGGATGGATCCTCCTAACTTTCAAAACAAGAGAAAAGGAGGCATTGATGGTACTTTGGAGGACATACGTCCTCAGCCTTGGTCTTCTGCTCCCAACTATGGTCACCTCACAATATAAAATTAAGGCGAAATCGAAGCAATCCAACGAAGCTACACTAAGAAAATCGTCTCAGTGCCATGTATCAGCTACTGAGAAAGACTGAAAGAATTAAAACTCTTCTCCCTAGAACGAAGGCGGGAAAGATATGCAGTGAAATACATCTGGAAAATCCTAGAATACCTTGTACGAAACTTTGACATTGAAAGTTACTCAAACAGCAGAACGGGCCCCGCTACATAGTGCCAAAGATCTCAGCATCATCATCAAAATACAGGACCAGCTATTGCAACAGCTTGAGTTTCAAGAGTCCACAGCTCTTCAATATCCTTCCAAAATGCCTGAGAGAACTGCATTGTGTGGATGTAGGGGTCTTCAAAACAAAACTGGATCTCATCCTATCAAGGGTTCCAGATGAGCCTACCTCGCGGTAAGAAACAGAGATGAGGGCAAGCGGCATCAAATTGCCTCACTGACCAAATGCCACATATAAGAGGAGGTTTTAAATAATGATGTAGCTCAGTCAATGTGGTACCCAGCATGACCGCAGCTTTGAAGCTGAAACATTTTAAAGATTAAAGATATATATATATATATATATAATACATATGAAGAAGGAAAAATAGTACGATCAGAAGCAGTGCACGTGGACTATGTCACCTGATCTGAATACATGAAAGTGAGACAGATCTTTCGAAACTATAGAAAGCTCCTATCTTGATGAGGTCGTAAAATCCGGAACATGCTCATATTTCTCTTTTTCCTGTAAATAAGGATTAAACTTTCCTTCTCCCAAGCATGTTAAATTAAGGCTGAAAGATCAATTCTTAATTTCTTGAAATTATCTCCCTTTTCTTTTGAAGATCGCTAGCGGCCACAGCAAGTGGTCTGTTGATAATTTCTTCTGATTTTCAATAAGGAATCGAAAACTTCCAGTCATTTCGGGGTTGTCCTGCTTGGTATTCAATGCTGACGAGAAAGTAAGAGCTCAAAATGCATACATTAGTTCATGGAGAATGTTACAAAATGACTTTGTTTTACACCTTTTGCTTAAAGTGAGAATTTTTCCCATGGCAAACCGCAGTGAAAATGGCATTTTTTACCGTTCAACCATATTTGAACTGATGGAAAAGTTTGTTTAGTTACCGCATAGTTTTTTTTTTTTTTGCTTCGTTTCACCAATTAAGAAGAAAATTTCAATGAATCAAGAATTTCTTTGTGTACGGCACTCATAATGCGCTTTGTCTGCTACTCAACAGCCTCGGTTAAGCCCTAAGTTCTATTTCTTTTCTCTCTCTCGCTTTTTCTTTCAGTTCCTTGAAAGCATAAATTTTGTTTCATCTGTAATTTAACTATTGATCCACCTTATCTCAGCATCAACTATCAAAAAAGATTGTTTGATTCAATAAATAGATATCAGACATAATAAATATTAACTGCAATTATATATATATATACTGTGGTTTTGACAACTTCCTCTCATTACATTGCTGTTAGCTAAATCGATGTTAATGAGTTACATTTACCAATAAAATACCATGCTGTGACAGATATAATCAGTTTTCCTCCATTAAAATTCAAATTGTGAGATGCAAACATTTTATAATTAAAACAGCTTAACAATAAATTTTTCATTTTATTGATATGATATTGATAACACATCATTGATAATTGTAATCGTGTTGGATATGTAATTTAATGAGAGATTCTCACTTGGTTTGTTAATTTTATACCTAGTTTAACCGCAATAATTTATTTAAAACAACTAAATCAAGAGAAGGAACCAATGTGGGAGTTTCTACGCAGTCATTCTGTCTGTTAGAAAAACAACCAAATCTTCCCAGAATCATACCCTACTATCTGCCTAAAAAGGACAATCACGCTGGATAATGTTGTTCTAGACACACTGTTTCTGAATAAAAGATTGATTGGTCACGGTTGGAACATCTCCGATAACAGATCTACTCGATGAGGCAGATATAGAAATAAAAAGCAGTATCAGTTCTGAAGATAAAGTGAACCATTTTTGTAACAGACTCCAATGATATCTTGAAATATTTAAGACTAGAATATTCTTTTCTTCTCGAGGTACAAGTCCCGAAATTTTGGGGGAGGGCGCCAGTCGATTAGATCGACCCCCAGTACGTAACTGGTACTTAATTTATCGACCCCGAAAGGATGAAAGACAAAGTCGACCTTCGTGGAATTTGAGCTCAGAACGTAACGGCAGACGAAATACCGCTAAGAATTTCGCCCGGCGTGCTAACGTTTCTTATTTCTTTATTGCCCACAAGGGGCTAAGCATAGAGGGGACAAACAAGGACAGACAAACGGATTAAGTCGATTGCATCGACCGCAGTGCGTAACTGGTACTTAATTTATCGACCCCGAAAGGATGAAAGGCAAAGTCGACCTCGGCGGAATTTGAACTCAGAACGTAACGGCAGACGAAATACCGCTAAGCATTTCGCCCGGCATACTAACGTTTCTGCCAGCTCGCCGCCTTTAAGACTGGAATATTAACCGGAGAAATACGCTATCTACAGATACACTATTTCTGAATAGAAGGGATGGTCGCAGTTGGAGTATCTCTGATCTCTGAAATAGAACGATTCAATCATGATTGACGTAGAACTAAGCAACATCAAGTGTAAAGAAAACGGTGGACCATTTTTGTAACAGACTCCAAAAATATCCTGAAATATTCAAAGATATTAATCGAAGAAGGAAGCTACCTACAGAATTAGAACTTGTGTAGCATTATCATTGATTCTCTTTAGTCTTCAAGAATTTATTCATAATTGGAGAATTAAGGGAAAAAAATGTAGTTTTGGATTGATTTCTTCTAAAGCGTGTGTCTGATAAATTTAATCAGACTCCTTTCAAATTCCGAGTTTATTATTGATTATCTATCAATCAATATCTATTTATCTGATACAAGTGTCATACAAAGAGCGCATCAATTGATTTTTTCCCTTATCAGATGCACTCCTCCATATATGATTATCCCTTTTGTGTATTGATCCCTTCCCTATCGCATATTGATCGTTAATGAATGAATCTTCGATCTATACACATCGTAGGATTGGAGATCAACACCGCAGAAAACTAAGAATAGGTCTCCTTGCGGTTGCTCGATTTGCTGTAAATAACATCCAAATATTTCTAAAAATCACATCTTCCGTGTTTTAAAAAGAATACACTGGTTAAAGTAATCCTAGATTTTTTGTACCTGAATAAAAGGCAGAATGGTCAAAGCTGGCTCGTCTTAGTCAATAAACCTGCTTTATCAGAATTGATCTGGAACTAAGCAACACAATAAGTTATAATCAAAGGAACACTCCGTCAGTTACGACGACGAAGGTTTCAGCTGACCCGAGCAATGGAACAGCCTGCACGGGAAATTAACGTGCAAGTGGCTGAATACTCCACAGACACGTGTACCCTTAACGTAGTTCTCAGGGAAATTCAGCATGATACAGAATCTCAGGGAGATTCAACATAACACAGCATGACACAGCATGGCCTTTGAAATACAGGTACATTTTTGCCAGCTGAGTGAACTGGAGCAAGCTGAGATAAAGTGTCTTGCTCAAGGACACAACGCGCCGTCTAGAACTGCACTCACTACCTTACGATCGTGAGCCGAATACCCTAACCACTAAGCCATGCGTTTTCACACAACTAATAATAAAATAGATATAAATTTAAGATGAGGAACCTATGCTTACACATGTGTTTTGCTGCCGTTAAAAGAGATATGTTGTAATTTTTTCTGTTACCTAGGAGATGCAGTCCAGTAAGGTTGGGGCCTTTTAGAAGAAGTAATTGTCTTAGGTTATTGTAATTTTAGTATATCATTACTATACATCTAATAAGCTGAAATGCTAACTTTTGTTATTCCAGATTGAAGGAAACGGCTGTAGGAACACTTTAAACACACTCTACTAAACACTGCTTATTACAGTTTGCAGAATACAGTCGGGATGTGAAGACAATTTGGAAGCTTGCTATACAATAAAGTTTTGTGCTAAACTGAGCAAAAACGCTACATAAACTTATGAAATGCTCCAGACAGCTTATGGATTAACTTGTATAAGTCGAGCATCTGTTTTTCGCTGGCACAAAATGTTCAAGTACGGTAGAAAGGAAGTGAGAGACGATGAGGTTGCGGGAGGGATATGGTTGAGAAAATTCATAATTTTCTGGATGAAGGCCGTCGTGTGTTTAGAAAGACAATAAGCGAACAGTTTGAAGTTGATGTGGCAATTGTATACAGAATTATTTGTAGAGATCTTAATATGCACGAAATTTGTCAAAGTTTGTTCCCAGGGCTCCCAGCGACGAACAGAAGTGAAGACGCATTGATGGCAGCAGGAAAATGATCGGCCTCATTACCTCCAGTGCAAGAGTACTTGAGTCTCTGATGACCTGTGAAGAAAGCGGGATTTACTGTTATGATCCAGTGACTGCTCGTAAGAGATGGAGTTCTCAATAGAAGTATCCTGGTTCCCCAGATCTAAGAAGGCCAATAAACTAGGTCCATTGGGAACTCATGAGGATCCTCTTCTTTCGACAGAAAGGGCATCATCTACATCCAAGAGGCTCCTTTTGGCTAGAGGGTCAAGAAAGTGCACTCTGTGGAGGTTTTAAGGGGGTTCAGGAAGAGAGATTTCATCGAAAAAGGCTAGACCACTTCCATTCAGGTCAGTGACCAACACCAGAACAATATACCATTCCACAATTCTATCTTGGTAACCAACTATTTAACAGAAATGGACATCAAAACTGTCCCCCACCTTCCCCTCAATCTAGTCCTTGCATCTTGTGACTTTAGGTTGTTCTCGAAGCTCAAGGAGAACCCCATGGGGAATCGTTTTGAAGGCATTGAGAAGATGGAAACTGTGGCAAGGGTCTCGGACACCTTAACTTGTAGTATTTCTATGGGGCCTTCACGAAGTGGCTGGAGCGTTATAAGTACATTAGCCAGAGGATCTTACTTTGAAGGAGATTAGAGTTTTGTACAACTGTGAAAGTAATAAATATCTCTCCTGAAAAGTATCAAAACTTCTGGAATGCACTTTTTATTTATAATTTCGGAAACTGTGCGAAAATAATCAAGTATCGTGAAAATGGACAAATCACAACGGCGATGACGTGATAGGAATTGATTCCTTAGTCAGAAGTTCTACCCTTCTCCGTCATCTGATTAATTCCGCTGCGTCTTCAGTTCATTATGTAAAAGCAATGAATTCTTCAAATTTCGAATATGTTCGAAAATTAGATTAGTTATAATTTTCCATATTGAGCGTACGTGTTTGTGTGTGCATATGTATCTGTGTGAGTGTGTACTAATCTGTATGCATTACTATGAATAGTAAACTTTAAAATAGCATAGTATTTGCTCCATATATATTTGAAGATACGAAAACTACAATTTTTCTTCAGTGATATAAAAATTTGATCTTCCATGCGTGATTTATATAATTCACTTTGCCACTTGATTGAAAATTTCGTGTGTTAGAAACAGCAGAAGATTGCTCCGGGTTTGCATTAGCTATGTCACACGTTAATACTGTGGAATAGCAAAAGTATTACATTACTAGGCCAAATACCTGACATTTTACATTACATTCTGAATGCCATTGACACCAAGGTCAACTTAGCTTTCACTTTGCTGATATAAAAAAAATAGCCAGTCAATATCTATATGAGTAATACTTCACTAATACTGATGTGTAGGCTTGTATTAAGGCTAGAAGAAATGAAAACTGTAGAATATTGGATTAAATGCATAACTAACTTTTATGATTATGTGTTAAGAAGTTTGTTTCCCGAACACGTGGTTTTCGGGTGCGATCCCATTACGTGGCTCCTTAGGCAAGTAACTTCTACTATAGGCCAACCAAGGCCTTGTGAATGGGTTTGGTACGCGGAAACTGAAGAAAGCCCGCCGTATAGACGTATACACACATACACACACACAAATAGACAATCAATAACACTCTCACACTACTATTACTACTTCTCGCCAATGTTTACAATCCATTCAAGGTGATTCCTCGTGTGAGTCCTCAAACCACTAAAATCAATATGGATATGAGCATGACTTATTAAACAAGCACGTGATCTAGCTCGAGAAATCTCAACGTGGACACTGGGGATATGCGGGAAGATTGGTGTTCTTTAGTTAATTTTCAATTTTCCGTAACTATTCTTCATGAAATACCTTTTGAGTTTGGAAATTTTGAAGTTGGAAAAACCAATCAGTCTTCAAGTATGCACGGTTTCTCGCAAGATTCTCAAAGTTTTCTTTTGTAATGTTCAGGCGTTTCAAATTATCTTAGAATTTGTCCTTATACCGTAGTGGCTGGCCTATGTGTGTGTGTGTGTGTGTGTGTGTGTGTGTGTGTGTGTGTGTGTGTGTGTGTATGCATGTATGTATGTATCCATGTATGTATGTATGTATGTATGTATGCATGTATGTATGTATGTATGTATGTATGTATGTGTGTATGTATGTATGTATGTATATACGCGCACACAGATATATGAGATATATGTAGGTATATTTTTGTCTCCTTGTCTTGACATCACGTGATGATTGTAAACGAGCAACACTGTCTTACAAGCGACGTTGTTCGATTCAAATCTTCCGTGAAAACGTTTGGCTGTAGCGAAAAGATAACCTTGCTTGGAAAAAAGCTGAGGATTGACAAGAAGGGCATATGGGGTTAAAATCTGCCTCAGCAAAATCCGTCTGACTCATGCAAGTATAGAAAAGTTGACGCTAAAACGACGACGATAATAACGACGACGACGACCATGATGATGATGATAATGATGATGATGATTCTATGTACTGAATTCTACCCCCAACATGATTTATTTTGTATGTTATCAGCCCAGAATCAGGGAAGTACTGCTGGCCTTATTCAGTAGTATACACCACCTCCCTCACCCCTCATTCCACTAGAACTGGTGGTCCTGTGCCAATCTGAGAAATCGTTATACCACTTTTAGAAGAAGTTTCATTTCATGACAAGAGATGGAAATTTGAATCTTACGCAATTTGGTGAAACCTAATTTCGTGTCACAGAGTCAAACAGCTTAACAATGGGAACTTTAGAAACTTAGCTAATTAAGATCCACTTGATACTTAAGAGCTACTTAAGTAGTTAAACAATTTTGAAATCTTTTAACTTCGTATTTCATATACTGTGTCTTCGTAATTTCGTTATCGTCTATTTTACAACATTTATAACATTAAAAACGTAATAGATTATTATTATCATTATTATTATTATTATTATTATTATTATTATTATTATTATTATTATTATTATATGAAAACTCACAGCTTATTTTGCTGGGGATGATGGAAAGTATCAACTATCCACAGCCAGCAGAATAAGATGATACTTGTTAACTAGTCATGCTTCAAGAACCCTGCGAAAAATTCTTGCAGTTCCAAGCAATGCTGATTTTTATAGGTGTTCTACCTTCACACTTGCACCGATCTTTTTCAGTCATGCTGAAAGTTGAGTGCTGATACTTTCATGTGCTCCAATTACTATTGGTATCACATCTACTCTTTTCATTGACCATATGTGTGTGTGTGTGTGTGTGTGTGTGTGTGTGTGTGTGTAATATGTTAAAAGTCAGCTTCAATCTTGCTTGCTTGTAATGTTAATCAGTGAAACTGGCACATAATGGGAAAATACCATAAACTAAGTTTACCTTGAAACGTTAATACGAATCGAATGAAAATTAGTTTCGCATAAATTGGTAAAGTAGTTTTTAAGATAGAGAATTTCAGGGTAAAAATACCCTAATGAGAAAATGCTTAAAAAATAATCTTCATCCTGAAACGGAAGAAACTCTTATCTTTTTATTAGGCAGTGAGATGACAACGAAAACAAAAACGATTTTTTTCTTTTTACAATTTCTATTTTCACTTTTGTTAAGCACAATATTTTAATCATTTACAAATATTTTTTAATAAATGTAATTCCAAAAATGTCAGCTGTTTGTACAGTAAGTATGTATATTTTAGCTTTCTTAAACACAATATTTTTATGTTTTTTAAAATTATTTTCAAGTGAATACCATTACAAAAAAAAAATTTAGCATATTTAAAAAAATATTCTAAAGTGAAAATGACTTTAAAAATACGATAGATGTTTCGTAAAAGACCTGTTCGTAACCTCAGTGTGAAATATTTTTTTTCGAATGCATTTAACGTATCTCCTCTCCAAAGATTTGACTGGTATTTCTAGCACACCCTGCTACCACGTAACAGGTATTTGCGATTAAGGACACGAAATGCCTGTTACTTGGTTGCAGGGCGTGCAAGAAATAGTAGCCAAATCTTTCCAACCTTCGGGTAGTTTAGTATATGTATATACACCCACACACAAACACACACACACACACACACACACATATGTGTA
>NC_068984.1:23319207-23325981 GCF_001194135.2 Octopus bimaculoides
GTGATAAATGTGTAAAGGCAGTTTAATTAATATTTATTTTTCACTGACTTTATTACTGTTATTTCTTTATTTTCTGCAAACAAAGTGCACAAAAAAGCTACACGTTTGCATTGTTATATATACAATAATAATAAAGGACGTTACCGTATATACGTTTACAAACCAAGGACGTTATATAGACCTCCTTGACTCAAGTTAGAGAAGGGGTGCGTATTATACACAAGGTTTAGGTTTTTCAGAAGTACAGCCCCCTAAAAATCCCCTGCGTATTATACTCAAGGGCGGACTATACTCGAGGATTTACGATATATATATAAAGTGGACAATAATAAACAGGGAATATATATATATCAGAACCATTTATGGTTCTGGTATATATTTCCTGCGCAGTGGAGAAATATAACATAATTAAGAAGCACATATGCTTACTCAAGAAAAGAAGTGAGATGCTATCAAGTTGCAGACATTAGAAGGAATTCCTTTTAAAATTTTATTTGAACTGCAGATAAGATAAACATTAGATGACGCAAGACCAGTGAAAATAGCAGTGGCTGTGGAGACATAATAATACCAGCAACCAAATAATAAAATGAATGATACAGGATATAGTGAATTTTTTACGATGCAAAATAACTATTTCGATTTCATCACTTCTAGTCGTAACCGGAACAAACTTTGAGAACCGACAACATCAAACATTTACAGAATTCTACTTGTATTTAATAAGGAACACTTTAGAATTAATTTAACTAAATTTGTTTGTGCCTCAGTTCTTATAGTACTATTATATAAAAGCGTTATTTACTTTCTCGGCAACTAGAAATATGCTTTCCCTTGCGTTTCTGTTTTAAATTTTGATTCAACAAATTATCTGCTCTCTTGAACTAAAGAAGTTTCTCTCCATTTAGAAAATAAATTAAATAATCACTCGAAGCTCTTGAACTTAGTGAATAATATTATTATTGGTCACAATCAGTGGTCGAGGTACTACTTCCTTCATGGAGTCTTTTGCAGTATAAAAGCTATATTTATTATATCCATTTTCGTTCTGAGGAATCACGAAATTACTGCAACACACTTAGAAAATATCTCACAAGCTTTCAGTTCATAGAGTTCTAAGTTTATACATATGTATAGATATGTACAACTATCTATCTATCTATCTATCTATCTATCTATCTATCTATCTATCTATCTATCTATCTATCTATCTATCTATCTATCCGTCTGTCTGTCTCTCTGTCTTTTTGTCCGAGTAAAATAGGAATCAAAGGGTTAAAAGATGGTTGAAAAAATACTATGCTAAATAGTAATGGTATTTGACCCTAATTTCTGACCTAGAGTTGAAGCCGGTTTCTCTGCTATCGGCACTGGTCTCACCACGACTAGTTTCGGAAGCCTTGAAAAGTGTTATGAGCACTGCTTTTACTCCTATGCGATTAAAATCGGAACAGTGTTGTATCCAGAATAGAGCAACTAAGACAAAATCATTGATTCACTAACTTGCGAAGTTAAAGCCATTACAAAACATAGACACCAGAAAAGACGATACAAGCAGATGGCGAAAACACGTTAAAACTGTAAAAGAAAAAAAAAATGATATTGGAAACACTTGTAAACGAGGGAAAAAAATACATAAACCCATAAAGTTTTAAGAGTAATCGGAATTCTAATTATGAATTCGCTTTGAAAATCTCTTGCAAAAATCAGACAAAAAGAAAAAAGAGAGAGGCGATATTTTTAACTTGCTTTACTGAACCTATTAGCAGTCTAGCGTAAAACAAACCTGCAGCGAAATCTTTCTCTCTATTCCTCTCGTTTAATACTCGTTGCTAATCACGTATCCATTGCCAACAAATTATGAAGAGTCATTTTGTTCATTGGATATTGGCATAGTTAACGATAATTGTCTAATCCTCATACAATCAACAATATCTATTCTTAGAGTTCCGTGTAGTTAGTTGGAAAGTGATTACAGGTAACGCGAGCCGTTTTATAAATACACAGATACACGCATATTTTGTATATGTATATATATACTTATAGACATAGGCATATATGCATACATGCATACATACATACATACATACATACATACATACATACATACGGATATACATATAATTACAAGTTCCAAATATACATAAAAATAGCTAACGCACAATATCTTCATATTTTCTTGTATGTATGTGTACTCACATATATACATACATATGTACATTTATCTTGTTGACGTCATATATATCTATCTGTGTGTGTGTGTGTGTGTGTGTGTGTGTGTGTGTGTGTGTGTGTGTGTGTGTGTGTGTGTGTGTGTGTGTGTGTGTGTGTGTGTGTACATTGCTAAGGGGATTATAAGAACAAACTGTATTCATTAAAAGATTCAAGAGAAAGATGGCCCCCTAGAGAATGGTTGCTTCATTTATAAGAAATATTTTTAATACTCTCAACAAAACAACAAGAACAAGTAACGCGAACGTTACCCGAGTGGCCTCGGGATACAGTATTTGAAACTTTAAAAACAAGACTTAACAAAAGTTGGATCAAGAATTCTCATAAAAAACGTAAACCCAAAATTAGCAGAGTATAAACAGGGGACGTTAATAAAGTTATTTGTTCAAGAAATTAAGCCAGTTAGTGGCTTAAGAAATTAAGCCAAATTAGTGACTCTACAATAGCAACAACACAGTCAACTTAAAAGTTGTATATCCCGTGAAATGTTATTCAACGGATCGTTATAACGCCACTCACAGATACATTCTAGGATTTGGTTAATAAGCATGCTGTCTACTACAATGGCTTCTAATTTTAGCACAGGTCTAACTATTTTTGAGGGGTGAAGTAAGTTGATTGAATTTGACACCAGGGCACAACTTAGTTAATGTAATCGATTCCGAAAGGAATTAAATGCAAGGTCATACTCGGTGGCATTTGAATGTTAAACCGAAAAAAATATACTGCTAAGCAATTTGTCCGGCATGTTAACGATTCTACCGTTTTGCTACATTTACCTCTACTACAATGGCCTCAGCTTCTGTGATCCTAATTGTTTAGTGCAGGGGTGCGCAACCCCTAGAACGCGTGCCAAACATGGCACGCCAATAACTTGTTTCTGACACGCGAAATCCTCTCTCTAGTAATCCCCCATTGAACGACATTCTCTCAATAGTATACAGCGACTTTCTTATTGCTCAGATACATTTTACATTACAAATTAGGCCTACCTTTATTTAATGATCTCCTCCCAGACCCAACCAATGTTTTGGTTTCAGCTTCCGAAACTTGAATTCATTGACAAAACAACCACATACTTATTCAAAATTTCTTTCGATGCGCACTACAGCAGTGACGTCATCATTATGCCCTATTCTGGCAGTGCTGAATAAAGGGAAATAGGTTAGTGAATGAATGACAAGCAAACACTGAAGCCGTTTAAAGAATTTAATATATTGGTAGGGCTTCCTTCGACATTCAACTGCGCCTTACGATTCGAGTTGACTAGTGTAAGCTACGATTAATACACTATGCTCTATTTGTCCATATTTATTTTGTTTGGGCAATATTTTTAGTTTACCGCATTTATGCTGTTATCCATAGGCCTCAGCACTAGCGTAGCTAGAGTGTGTGCCACCCGGGGCAGCTCTTCCTTTTACTGTCTCCGGACCCCGCAAAAAACGCATATTGCCTACAGCAATAGCCTACAACAGTAAGAAAAGTGTCGCTTATTGCGGGCTGCCCCAATGTCCCCCTCCAGCTACTCTAGTGAACTTCAGTAGCGTATTTAGTGGAGGTCATCGGCATGGCTTTACCATATTTTGTGATTTGTGTGACTATAGGTTTGATTGATACTAAACTTGTGTGACAACATGTTTGATTATGCTGCCTATACGAGTGTAAAATATATTCCATGGTACATATATCCGGTCAGATTAGAAATCCTTGTAAGAATAGACAAGTTTTCTAGATTTTACCTTTGTAATACAAACCCGACCTATATATGAAACGTAAGTTGAAAAATATGCTTACCTTTATGCAGTTCTTCCCTGATTTCCAATCATGCTATTTGTTATGACTTACGAATACATTGAATATACTTGTACAGCTTGTATACAATATCACGACTTTTTCGACAATTTCTAATAAATAAGCCAGTACAATATTATAATTTTTGTTACGCAGTTCATTTGATGTCCGTAGATTTTCAAGTGACTAAATCTTATTTAGAGGTCCGCCGGTCGATACTGGATACAGTTAGTTGACCGTAGTAATGTTTTCATTGTAGTTGTTGCGTGTACACTGAGCATATAGAGCACATGTATTGCATATGTACGAGATTATGCTTACACCGGATTGTTATCTCGGCCTTGAACTGTTGGACATGTCATCACTTCTTGAAATGATTTACTGTAAGCATCAAATTATTCGCGGCCATAAAATTTCGCGATTTGTTGCATGCTATGTCTTTTCTTTACTGATCTTTGCGCCACGCCCTTCCTACCATTTTGTGGGGATAGCAAACTATTTTTTTTCATTTACTTTAATTTAAAAAACTAATAAAAAGTAAAGTGGTTTGAGCAAGCTTATTACTCACTTAATGACATTTTATTTTTTTTGTGCCTCCTTTTTCGTGTATAATCATTATCTAATGTATGTTTTTTCTGCCCTTTATACATTGTGCAGAATATCAGGACCACCAGCTAAGAAACGATGTCATTCAACTGAAGAGATTATTAGAGAATTTCAAAAATACTGGACTGAAAAGTTTGGTATGATTAAGAGAGACAATAAAGCATTATGTATGTTCTGTTCTGAAACTGTTGTTTGTAGAACCTCTTCTGTAAAAAGGCATTTTGAAAGTGTTCATAAGAACTTAAGCAATAAAACTGAAAAGGAACAAAGAGAATTAATTTCTCGTGAACTCAGCTAAACAAAAACAAAAAAAAAAAACAGGCTGATACTTTTATAAGCTTTATCTTGGGCAAGCCCAGTTCCAACTTAGTTGCTGCTCGTTTTGAGGTTTCAAAAGTCATTGCCCAGTGATGAGGAGTATATTAAAGAAGCTTGACTAGAGTGTGCGCCTTTCCTTTTTGAGAATTTTTCAGAAAAGGTAAAGGTTACTCAGCGCATTAAAGAATTGTCTGTGAGTAGGAAAACAGTTAAGGATAGAATACTTAAATTGGAGAAGAATACTTCTGAACAATTGACAAAAGATTTGTCTCCATGTAAGTTTTTTTTTTCTATTTGTATTGATGAAAGTACGGACATTACATCATCAGCTAGGTTAGCCATTTTTTTCTCGATTTTGTAAAGGTGACGAAATATGTGAAAAGATGGTTGCTCTTCTAACACTGCCTGAGTGTACTACTGGGCCTGAAATATGTAAAGCAGTTGTGACCGAATTCTTTTCTCGACAAATTGACATTTCAAAAGTTGTATCCGTCACAACAAATGGTGGCCCCAGCATGACTGGTGAGAAGGCAGGATTTATAAATCTGCTTGCAAAAGAAGTTGGTTATACACTGATAGGTTTTCATTGCACACATGGGGAGGTTTTATGTGCAAAAGCTGGCCTGAATGAACTTCATGAAGTGATGCAAACTATTACCAAGATTGTAGGTTGTTCATTACATTTCTGCTGGGGCTTTAAATAAGAGACAATTTCAAGTTTTAATAAATGAGGTAGAATCTGTATATAAAGGACTGAACATGTACAATAGTATTCTATGGCTTAGCCGAGATTTGGTTCTGAAACGATTTGTTGAATGCTTAAATGAGATAAAGTTCTTTTTGAATGACCAACGTGTTTCTCATCAAGAATTGTCTGACATCATGTGGGTTTGTAAACTGGTGTTTTTTTCAGATTTTTGTGACCATTTGAATGACTTGAATGTTAAATTACAGGGCTCTGGGAAGACACTTGATGTTATGTTTGGTTACATAAAGGCTTTTGAAATGAAAGTAGAAGCTTTTAAGAGGGATGTGGACAATGAGAGATTTAGATACTTCCCAAACGTAAAGAGGTACATCAGTGATTTCTCAAAAGATAGCAGAACAGAGCGCCAATGTCTTCAAAAGCTGTTTGTAAATATTATCGAGTCAACTGTTGAGCAGTATTTTTTACAAGGTTTGCTAAATTCAGAGAACTGGAAGGTTTGGATTTCTCAGTTATTTTCCATTTAGTCACATGCGGTGTTTCGTTATCTTTCAAAGTCCCTAACCAACTTAGTAGCTTTACTTTTGTCCCTATGTCAGAAGGAGGCTATGTGATTGGCGTAGCGATTTTTAAATTCGCCTTCACATAATCCAATGTAGGGTTTCCTATCAGTTGTATTATTATTTAGGGCTGCAGTAACTTCTGCCTCATATATAATAGATTTTGTCATACATTGTTGGTCAAATGGACAGGATCCTGGGTCGCGACAGTTGCAACAGGATTCAGCTTGCTTACCAACCATATGGTTCCGAGTTCAGTCCCGATGCATGGAACCTTGGGCAAGTGTCTTCTACTATAGCCTAGGGCAGAAAAATGCCCGTGTTATTTGAATACTATACATATATGTCTTTAAAAAGACTTTTCTTTTAAATTTACCAAAATTTAATTTTTCAATAATTTTTCAAAAATTTATTATTCACATTTACTGTTGAAAAGATCTCAAGGATCGAAACTGGTTCTGTAATGTTCTTTATAAAAGTACTTTAGCATTTTCTACTTTGTCTTTTTTCCATATATATCTACTCTTGTGTTCCTCTTCAACCTTTTACATATATGTATAT
>NC_068984.1:23329358-23335088 GCF_001194135.2 Octopus bimaculoides
ACAGGCATTTGGCCGGAGGTTAGACCAGCTTGAGGTGTTTAAACGACTGAAAGCACAAGACTCAGTCTTCAACGCGAGGTCAGATCATTACAATGTTACTTTCACGTCCTCGCTACTGCTGCCTTCACTATCTATCTATCTATCTATCTATCTATCTATCTATTTGTCTGTCTGTCTCTCTCTCTCTCTCTCTGTATATATATATATATATATATGTGTGTGTGTGTGTGCGTGTGTGTGTGTGTGTGTACGTGTGTGTGCGTATGTGTGTGAGAGAGAGAGTGTATGTGTTTGTGTGGGTGGGTGTGAGTGTGCGTGCGTGTATCTGTGTGTGCATGTGTGTGTATGTGTGCATATGCATGCAAAGAGCATACATATGCATATGCATTATTTGTACCAATTTTCACTCAAGATTTTGGTCAACTCGTCCATCCGAGTTCAAGGCAAAAGAAACTCACCCAAGGTACTATACAGAAGGATCAAACCCAGAACCACCTGGTCGCAAGGTGAACTTCACGACCCACAGTCACACCTATAAGCTTTTTTATCTTAAATTGTAGAATGTGATGTGAAAGAAAATTGCCTGCTATTTCTAGCATGTCGAACGACCACATAAAGTCTGAGCCAATCTGTTTATGCACATGTGCGTACCGATGGTGGAAGAGCAGCCATGTTTGTGTGGGCAGATATAGATTTGAACGAATGTGAATAATATTAAGAATTTTCACGCCTTCTTCTATAAATAAAACAGCATCTTCTCCATCATCGATGACTTCGATGTAGATAATGACGTCATCAACCTCAATAAGCGTCATCACTAGCTTCAGTAACGGTGAAAATGTCAGTGTCGGTTGCAGTAGCTACGTAAACGATGACGGCGATGATGACGCTTGTTGTTATTGAGATGCATGATGATGATGATGATGAGGATGAGGATGATGATGATGAGGATGATGATGATTATGATGATGATGTCAACGACGATGATGAAAAAGAGGATAATGATAAGACGGGTAAAGATAATGATGAGCATGTTGATGATAATGATGATGAGGAGGAGGAGGAGGGGGAGATCTGGGTGATGATGATGATGATGATGATGATGATGATGATGATGATGATGATGATGATGATGAAGTAGAGGGGCAGGAGGAATATGATGTGTAGTTGATGATACTTATAACGAAGAGAAGGAGGAGGAGGAAGAGAAGGAGTAGGAGGCAGAGAAGAAGGAAGACGTTAATGATGATGATGATGATGATGAGAAAGAGCAGAAGGAAGAAGAGAAGGAGGAGGAGGAGAAGGAAGAGGAGGAAGAGGAGGAAGAGAAGGAAGAGAAGGAGGAGGAGGAGGAGGAGGAAGAGAAGGAAGAGGAGGGAGAGGAGGAAGAGGAAGAAGAAGAGGAAGAGGAGACTCATAACTCCCCACCATCACCACCACGACGACGACGATGATGATGATGATGATAATGATGGCGATGATGATGGCAATGATAATGATTATGAGGAGGAGGAGCAGGTAGCGGAGGAAGAGGTAGCGGAGGAAGAGGTAGCGGAGCAGAAGGTAGCGGAGCAGAAGGTAGCGGAGGAGGAGGAGGAGTATAAGAATGAGCCGGAGGGGGGTGGAGCAGAAGGGCCGGGGCTACACACTAGGCAGGGCTAAACAATCACATAAAACGCTAAAATCTGTGGGTGCCACGCAAATTCTGAATAGCTGAAATGTAATTTCTTAACCCAACAGAACTTCCCTAAATATCAACGGAACAGAGAAAGAGAGTGGACAGGGTAAGGGTAAGGCAAGGAACCCGAGAAGGTTATCGAGTTTCCTCATCCATAAAATAATTTGGAGTGAAGCATTCAAAATATTTACTAAATAACAGATTTAATTGGTGATATGCATGTTAATAAAACTAGCTATCGTGCACACAAGTTAATTATAATTGTTCCACTGTAGATTTCAGCTTATAAAGAGGTTGATAACCTGAAGGATTTGTTGTAAATATACTTCAAAGTAGCACAAAATGTAGAGCTGACTGAAGAGAGTAGATTGTAGAATTCAGAGAGCGCACATTGTAGAACTCAATGAAGGAAGTGCACATGGTAAGGCTGGAATAAAAGGCAGAGATAGATGGAATGGGGGAATGAATTACATATTATTGAACTGGGAGAAGGATACCACAATCTAGGGCCAGGCAGAGATTCACAGTGTAGGGCTGGAAGGAGGTACACATTGTCGGGTTGGAAGGAGACATATATTGCAGAGCTGGGAGGAGACATACATTGTAGGGCTGGGAGAAGATACACATTGTAGGGCTGGAAGGTGACAGACACTATTCGACAGGAAGGAGAGCAATATTGTGGGGCTAGAAGACACACATTCTAGGTTTGGAAAGAGACATATATTGTAGGGCTGGAGGGAAACCCACATTGTAGAGCTGGGATGAAAAACACAATGCAGGGCTAGGAGGAGATACACGTTGTAAGGCTAGGAGAAGACAGACATAGTACGGCTAGAAGGAGACACATATTGTAGGGCTGGAACGAGACATATTGTAGGGCTGGGAAGGGACCCATATTGTAGGGCTGGGAAGAGACCCACGTAATAGAGCTGGAAGGAGGCACAAGTTGAGCTGGGAGGAGACATACAATGTAAGGCTAGGAGAGGACACACATTGTAGGGCTGGAAGGAGACAGAAACTGTAGTGCTGGAAGGAGACATATGTCAGGCATGAGAGAAACAGACTTTATAGAGCGGGAAGAAGACATATTGCAGAGTTGGGATGAGAGACATATAGCAGGGCTGAGAGGAGACCCACATTGTAGGGCTGGGAAGAGACAGAAATTGTAAGGCTGGATGAAGACAAATACTGCAGGTTGGTAGGAGACACATATTGCAGGGCTGGGAAGAGGCCAACACTGTAAGGCTGGAAGGAGACACACATTGTAGGGCGGTGAGGAGAAACATATTGTAGGGCAGGAAGGAGGGACACATTGTAGGGCTGGGGAGAAGGACATAATGTCGGGCTAGAATGAGACACACATTGTTGGGCTGGGAGGAGAATCATATTGCAGGACACAAGTTGTAAGGCTATGAGGAGAAACACACTGGAGGGCTGGGATGAGACCCACACTGTTGGGCTGTTAGGAGAGAGACATTGTAGGGCTGGGAGGAGGTACACATTGTAGGTCAGGAGGTGACACATTCTAGCACTGGGGGGGGGGACACACATTATAAGGCTGGGAGGAGACCCATATTGTAAGGCTGGGAGTAGACATACATTGTTAGGCTGGAAGGAGACCCACATTGTAGGATTGAAGGGAGACACACATTGTATAGCTAGGAAGACACATACATTTAGAGCTGCGAGGAGACACTCAATGTAGGGCTGGAGAGGTAACACACTGTAGGGATTCTTGGATGCACACGTTGTAGAGCTTGAATGAGCCATGCTTTGTAGGGCTGGAAAGCGACACACATTGAAGGGCTGGGACAATACACACATTGTAGGACTAGAAAGAAACATACAGCGAAGGGCTGGAACGAGACAGACATCATAGGGCTGGAAGTACACGTACATTATTGGGCTGGGAGTAGACCCACGTTGTAGGCTTGGGAGGAGATAGACATTTTAGGGCTAGGAGAAAACACACATTGTAGAGTTGGGAGGAGGCACATATTGCAGGGTTGGGAGGAGACGCATATTGCTGGGCTGGGAGGGGACAGACATTGTAGGGCTTGAAAGAAACACATACTGCAGGGTTTGGAGGAGACCCACATTAAGGGCGGTGAGGAGATACATAGCGCAGAACTAGGAGGAGACAGACATTTTAGGGCTTAATGGAGACACGTTTTGCAGGCTAGGAGCAGACATACATTGTAGGGCTGAGATGAGAAACATATTGTAGAGTTGGGAGGAGACGCAAATTGTATGGCTCGAATGAGATCCTCATTTTAGGGGGTGGAAGGAGGAACATGTTGTAGGGCTGGAAGGAGAAACACATTTTAAGGCTGGAAGTAAACTCACATTATAGGGCTGAAAGGAGACACATTTGTAACGACCGTGCGACCAGGAGATGGGGACGAAGGAATGGCTCCTTTAGGGCATCGCACGGTCGGCACAAATATAAAAACAAAAAATGAAATGAGGCTAAAATGAGCTAAGTGCCAACAAGAAAAGAGAGAGACTCAACCGGTAAAAGGTATAAAAGTAAGGTTTTATTGGTTGTCAACTTGAGTGTACGTGTGTGTGTGTGTGAGAGCGACATAATAAAACACAATATTAGACAGGCCGTCGTGTAAACAAAGAATGCGTGTGTATACAAATATGTGTATGTGAATGCAAGAGATACAGAGCATAGAAAAGAGTCTATAAGGACGTTAGAAGAAAGTCCAGACACAAGGATGGGAAATACCAGTTTGTATTGAAGTGCTGTACCAAGAGGTTGTGGCGGAAATCTTGCTTGAGACAGGTTACATGGTATGCCCCATACGGAGCCCAAATAGCTACCAATATACCAGGTAAATTTTGCATAGCTTTATACCAGCGCTTCCCACCACCAAGTTAATATGGTAAGTTATTTAAGAGACACACTGTTAAATTTGCCCATTCATTTAAAAGAAACTTGGCTGAAATTATACCAGCGCATAATACTAGTAAGTTAAGAGATTTTGTTTGAAATGAATTTAGCCAATCATCTTAATAGTAATAAGGATAGTAGTAGTAATAAGGATCATATAAATAACAGTAGGAATGGTTATGTTGATAATAGTAATGATGATGTTAATGGTAGTGATCATAATAATCATAGTAGTAATATTGGTTTCAAATTTTGGTAAAAGGTCAGCAATTTGGTGGTGGGTCAGTTGATTACATCGACCCAGTGCTCAACTGGTACTTATTTTATTGACCCTGAAAGGAGGAACAACAAAGTCGACCTCTTCGGAATAGTCAACAACTAATATTTTTTTTATACTCTAGGCACAAGGCCCGAAATTCTTAGAGAGGGAGCCAGTTTCAAATTGTTTGGTTTAAAAAAATTATAGATGTTTTCGATCCAGTTTGGATTCTTTGCCATCAAACTTGATGGCAAAGAAACCAAACTAGATTGAAAACATCATTTATAATTGAGCCAAATTGAACAGATCATCCGAAACTTGCATAAGCTGATTTAAATGTATAATTCTCCATTCTGTTATGTTTATGTACACATATGACCGGGTGGTGCGTTATGTTCTTGAGCAAAACTCTCCATCTCACGTTGCTGTGCAATCACTTCGACGCGTGGTACAACGTGCCCCTGTTTAGACAACGTCTATTTGATGGAGAGAGTGAACTAATGTGCGGCACGAACATTTGATCACTATAAACAAATCACTATAAACAAATCGTTCGGCAATAGCGGAACGTTCAAACGTCGTCTTTGACGGGTAAGTCCATCTTGTGTTGGTTGGGGGAGTGTTTATAAACATGTTTGAGTGCAAATGCATATAAAATAATATAAATAAATATATAAAGACTTTTGACATCATCTTGGAAACATTGTATTGGCCTATTTGTACGTAATTTTTCATAGATCGTCTTATTTTAGGAACACATATGTTTGATATTTTTGTCAATGTTTTTGATGTTACTTAAATATGTTCAAATATTTACTTTACAAACACAATTCGATATTTAGATATTTGATATCACCCTATCATCAGTGGAATGTCAAATAATGCTTGCATTAT
>NC_068984.1:23335335-23336286 GCF_001194135.2 Octopus bimaculoides
ACACACACACACACACACACACACACACACACACACACACACACACATACACACACAAACACATACTTACATAAATAGTTTACGTTTATTACTGACACTCCGTCGGTTACGACGACGAGGGTTTCAGTTGATCCGATCAACTGAACAGCCTGCTCGTTAAATTAACGTACAAATGGCCGAGTACTCCACAGACACGCGTGCCCTTAACGTAGTTCTCCTGAAGATTCAGCGTGACACAGAATGCAACAAGGTTGGCCCTTTGAATTACAGGTACAACTCATCTTTGCCAGCTGAGTGGATTGCAGCAACGTGGAATAAGTGTCTTGCTCAAGGACATGACGTGCCACCAGGGATCGAACTCACGATCTTATGATCGTGAGCCAAGTATACTAACTACTATGTCACACACCTTAACTCGCTCATACATACATACATACATACATACATACATACATACATACATGCATACATACATAGGATGCATGTATTTAAGTAGGAATGCATGTAATTTATGTATGTATATGCATTCCATTTTTGCTTTGATTTATTCTCAAATTTCATTTATCCGTTTATCGATTTCACACTCAGTTTCTGTCATTGTGAATATGTATTTCTTCTTATAACTCCTAGGTCACATTCATCAATAATAGTGAAAACGACCACACGAAATTGTACTGAATGTCGCTGATATGTATTTTATCGTGCTGCCAGATTGGAGCAGTCTCGAGTACAACCAGCCGAAACAGCAAAAATAATCGGGAAATCGACTGACGAAAGAAAACTTCAAATGACCCGTCCTTGTTTTTTCTTGTCCCTTTTTGTATCATCTAACTGTCTGGATGTCTTGTTGTCGCCTGTTGCGTCCTTGTCCCATTTTTTGTATTCTTTTTTATATACATATAGCGGCGTACGTACACTTTAGTCTCTTATATGTAAATACATACATATATA
>NC_068984.1:23336677-23337539 GCF_001194135.2 Octopus bimaculoides
ATTTTGTACGACTCTCTTATTCTTTCATTCTTTCATTATTTCTTTCACCCCCTTCGCACTTACTTCGTTCTTTCCACTCTTCTTTCTTTCGCTCCCCCCTCTCTCACATTTCCTGGCCTTCCTTTCATTCTCACCTTCCCTCCTCTTTCGCTTCACTCTGTCCCTTTTCTTTTTTCTCGTTCCTCCCTAATTCTTCTATCCCTTTGCCTCTACCTCTCTCCTCTCCTACCACGTTACAGGTGTTCGGCCAAGCCTGACCTTTTTATTTCTTGGTTTGACTACCATCCGTGCAACATCTATATTCCTTCCTATGCTTGTCATCTCCTATGTCCATGCCGTAAGGCTTCACTCCCACACATTAGACCCCTTTGTAAGAAAGCTAACGAATGTGTACGGCAACAAAGACAAAACGGAGAACATGATACACAAAAAGACAAAAAACAGAAAACATGGTACACAATTACGAATACAAACAAGAAAATAACAACAGGTGTCTTTCGACTAAGAACGAATCCTATTGAGCTGGCGTGCATGAAGTGAAATCCTAAAGGCAGGAACATGCGAGGTGTTGGCGGTCGGCAGTCAGGCCAAGAAAGAAAGATCATGGCTGGCCGGACACCGGTCACGTGGAAAGAGAAGATATGGGCATGGGGCAGCGGGATTGAAGGATTAGAAAAAAAAATCAGAGACAAAGAGAAAGGTACAGGGGTGATAAACGAGTGGGAAATAGTGGGAGTTAAAGGAAGAGAGGGCCAATAAATGTGAGCGAGAGGAGGAGCGAGAAAAAGAAAAAAAAGATGAAAGTAAGAGGGGACTAAAAGATAGAGTGAGAGTCCTACAAAATTTAGATACATACCTACTA
>NC_068984.1:23337919-23339814 GCF_001194135.2 Octopus bimaculoides
TATAGGCGCAGGAGTGGCTGTGTGGTAAGTAGCTTGCTTACCAACCACATGGTTCCGGGTTCAGTCCCACTGCGTGGCACCTTGGGCAAGTGTCTTCTACTATAGCCTCGGGCCGACCAAAGCCTTGTGAGTGAATTTGGTAGACGGAAACTGAAAGAAACCCGTCGTATATATGTATATATATATGTATATGTGTATGTGTGTCTGTGTTTGTCCTCCCAACATCGCTTGACAACCGATGCTGGTGTGTTTCTGTCCCCCGTAACTTAGCGGTTCGGCCTAAAAAGAGACCGATAGAATAAGTACTAGGCTTACAAAAGAATAAGTCCTGGGGTCGATTTGATTCGACTAAAGGCGGTGCTCCAGCATGGCCGCGGTCAAATGACTGAAACAAGTAAAAGAATAAAGGAATATATATATATATATCCTTTTCTAGGATATATAATAAATGTAGATAACATATCAGACTTCCATATAACGATTTGATTTTTTATAAGAGGCACACACAGGCAGGGTCCATACTTAAAACATCGTCTTCTACATCATCTGAGGAGTGGGGGCGATTTTGAAGGTGATATGCTCAGAAGTATATAGCAGAAGTCGCAATATATATATATATATGTATGCATATAGTAATAATATTAGGGATAAAAATCCAAATTTACAGGTAAAAACTCAATTAAATTCAATTTACCAAAAATTAAAATTAAATTAAGTTTCACAGTATATAATATATAATATATAATTTAGGGAAAAGAACCAAAGTTCATGAACTCATCGATGAAAATCCACAGTCACATATAGAAAAATTTAATAAGTAAATACACTAAACAGAACTATAATAAAATACAAAGTAATAATCATTAGAATAAATTAATATTCATTAAAATAATCATTAAAATAATATATTATTTTAATGATTATTACTTTGTATTTTATTATAGTTCTTTTTAGTGTATTTACTTATTAAATTTTTCTATATGTGACTGTGGATTTTCATGGATGAGTCCATGAACTTTGGTTCTTTCCTCTAAATTATATATATATATATATATTATTTTATTTAAAAGAGTTCCAACTCTGTCTGTTTTTTATGTTTTATTTATATTCTTGTAAAATTAATGTGGGATATAGAATATGGAATAAATAATATATAATATAAAAATGGATGGTACAATGAAATGAAGTATTGAATGTCTTATTGAATATATGGAATATGTCTTATTGAACATATGAAATATTGAGTGTTCAATATAAAGGATTAAATATATAAAGGCGAATACGTATTTTCAATACCTTGTGGTATTCGACTCCTGCCATATGTTTCTGATCATATGACCTTTAAAATCGACCCCACAAAGATGACGTAGTGGAGGATAGTTTGAGTATGGGCCCTGGTCCCTGTGTGTCTTTTATGAAAAATTAAATCGTTACATGGAAGTGTGATATGCTATCGACATTCATTATATGTCCTTGCAAAGGCGCCGGTTAAAATGCTTAGCAGTACTTCGTCTGCCTCTACGTTCTGAGTTCAAAATCCACCGAGCTCGACTTTGCCTTTCATCACTGGAGTCGATGCGATTGACCAAGCCTCCTTCCCACAGATTTCAGGCCTTTTGCCTTTAGTCGAAAGGATTTTATATATTAGCGTCTTCGTTATACGTTTGATGGGATGTAGAACACCACGACAGCAAGGTACAGACACGCACGCACACACGTTCTTATAGCTGTATTCCTATTTATCATTATTTATCAATATATGAGTGTATTTGTGCACTTGTATGTATTCATGTGTGTGTGTGCGTGAAAGTCTCTCAATGTGGTTGGGATCTCTATGTGTGTGTTTGTGTAGATCAGTGTGTGTATATTTTCCTATTCTCTCTCTCTCTCCCTCT
>NC_068984.1:23340066-23344509 GCF_001194135.2 Octopus bimaculoides
TGATATCTGTTTCGTAACACCATGACATCCTGTTTGAATTCTTTAATAAATAAATACATAAAGGAATAAAAGTTTGAAGATAAAATATATCAATGCAGGAAAAAAAATATTTAACCGTCTATTTTAAATTGTATTCATACAAACATTGAATATATATGTTATTGCTATTATGTTAAACTGTCGTATATCCAATTTTGGCCAAATGCGTTGTTTTCAATATTTATTTTTGCTTGCAATAGCCGGTTCTTTTGGTCAAACTATCTCCAGCTGCTTCAGATGCCAAGGTCAGTGTAGAACAACGGTTTTGCTATGGAATGGTAAAACTATTTTTTCGTGTTCTGAAAAGCAACGTTTTGAACTTACGACACTTTTACATAATAGCGACGATATATATATATATAATTAATTAATTAATTAGTTAATTAAGCACTCAACTGGTGCTTTCCTGGAAATCTATAGAGCCCTTTCTGTTTATATATAAAGAAAATAAGGCCGCATGAGGTGTTGATTAGTTTAAAGTTATAAACAAATCTACTAGGTGTAAGCAAAAGCGAACTTACTTCAAAATTGTTGATTTTCGATAAATTGTAATAACCAAGGTTTTTTTCTTCGCTTATTTTCTAAGAGAATCGAATTTTTAACCGTGTAAGTTGGGAAATTTCGATCTTTCGTTTGATTTTTACGGCGGTTTTAATACATGTGGTAATATAATATAATACATGTGGTAACAAACTGACAACCTGCGAGAACAAAAAGAAATCGACCAACACCACGATAAAGCATCCCATATCAAAGGTACCACAGAGGGAAGCGGAGAACCCCAAGAGGAACACCCCGGAAGAACGGATGGGCAATGGTCAAAAAGAGACGAAAAATGAAAGGTACCCCCTGTGCACCCATGAAAAATGCCACCAAAGACAACCAAAAACCCGCATCCACAACATACACACACAAACCACAAACAACCTACTTAGTTACTCCAAAGACCCCATAAAAAACAAAGACAGCCAAAGACCCACATTCATATTATAGACAAAACACAAACATCCTGCTCATTTTTCCCAAACAAAGCCACATATAATACATTCACACAAGACATATCACCACCAACAACACCAGAAAAAACCCCACCCTAGCTAAACATACATACAGAAATTCACGTGTTGCCCCATATTTATCCCCTCCACTCCCGAACACCAGCGAACTCAAATGACAATGCAATGTTCTTTTTCATCAATTGTTACACGTTATTTAATCATATGTTGATTCAACCCATTTTGTCTGTCCTGTACTATGAATGAGTGAAGGCGTATGGCTCAGTGGTTAGAGCGTTGAGCTTACGTTCGTGAGGTAGTGAATTCGAATCCCGGACCGGGCTGCGTGTTGTGTTCTTGAGCAAGACACTTTATTTGACGTTGCTCCAGTTCACTCAGCTGTAGAAATAAGTTGCGACGTCACAGGTGCCAAGCTGTATCGGCCCCTTTGCCTTTCCCTTGGATAACACTTCTTTGACTAATATCCCTAGTTTAGTCTTATTTAAATGAACACCTTCTAACTGTACTGAACTTTTTTTTCAAGACCATTTTTGAACTTACATTTTGAGGCACCGATTCATGAATCTGAACAATAACGGTGGCATTTTAGCTCAGAGCATAAAGGCGGACGAAATGCCGCTAAGCATCTTGCGCGACGTGCTAACGGATTCTGCCAGCTCACCACATTTATCTATCTTTAATATGCATAAATTTCACTCTCCAAACACTAAACTTTATTTCATGACTACTATCAATTTCAGTACAAATATGAACTTGAGTTATCATAAGTTGATATATGTAGCAGTAATTGTTGCAGGCACTAAAGCGATATAGCGGATTACACTTAACTTATCTGAAAACTGTACACTTAAATTATCTAAAATTTTCCTGCATACTAAAACAACATCCAATATCTCTCAACAAAGTCCGAGAGATTGTGTAAATGTCGTTACAGGTGGACCTTTCTTGTAGTAAATTTCTAGCTGACTGAGCTAGAGATACATATTCACGAGCGCGAACCATTAAAGCCATCTTGTGTAACCTCCCATTTTAATGAATATAAGCGTTTGTTGAGTCTTCTCTCTTACAGTTCGATTTGTCTCCAATAACCAGCACTCCCCATGTGACTTCCATAGCCTAACAACAACTAGCAACTTGCGGATGCACCTCCATTCATTGCCTCGTATTTCACGTACTCATTTGCAAGTTTTCCATCAGCTGTCATTCTGTGTTAATTACGCCATAGCACTCCTTTGACAACGAATTTTATAATTAAACATTTGGAACAATGCTGGTGTGCAATTTTAAGTATGCCATGCATTCTTTCGTAAGAACTGCATACCAGTTGATTTTATTGCTAATCCTATTGCTCCACTTTTCCCCTCTACCTTGCATTCTTTTTCCTTCGACTCATTGGCTACTTAACTATCCCACCTTATTTCCGGTTGAGGCGACCTTCCCACAAACTAATACTTTTATTGCTAACTTGATTTTCATTTCTTCTTTTTTTTCGACTGGTAATTTTTTTTCTTTTTCGACTGGTCATTCCTACTGTGACCAGTACATCCATGTATCGCATCTTCAGGCATGTTCTACCTTGTATATGACCTCTATACTAACTGCACCAGCACAGCGCAAGGCCTCTACATCAGGAATACGATCCTGCCATCTGATATGCAAGGTTGGACGCAGATGACGAAGTTGGACCTTGAGATGTACCCGCGATAGAGGGCCGTGCATTCTGTGGCGTAGAGGAGACAAGGACCACTGCGGCACGGTACACCTTTATCTTCGTGCTGCGGGCGGTGTCATAGCAGCTCCACAGACTGTTTTCGAGAGAGCCAAAAGCCTTTGTGGTAGAGTGTATTCGCCTCTCAACTTGTCAGGTCAGACGAGTAAGTACAAGCCACTGCGCTGCCGAGATAGCTAAAGGCCCTGGTGCACCTCAGAAGCTGTACGTGTACTGTCACTGGGTTAGGCTTTCTCTCAATGTAATGTGTCTGTGCGCGCGCGTAGGTCTGTGTTTTTCTGTCTTTGTGTGTGAGAGGTGCCTATTTACTTTAGAGATGTCACTGTAAATATATAAAGATAACAACAGAGATTAAAGACAATTGAGGAACGAAATAAATTATGAGACAAGGAGTGGAGTTAACGAGCAAGGGTGACTAAGATAAAGGTTGCGTGATAGAAGAAAAAGTGATAAACGATTAGAAACTGCTGGAAAAACTTAATTGTCATATAACATTTTATCGGCGTGGCGGTATCCGATTTTAGAACTTAGCGAAGCAAGCGACGAATGCCACTCCAATATTCCTGCAATCGGATGATTGGGGATGGGGAGAGGGTCAAACTACCAACTCCATCCCCACTTGCCCCAACTGATAGGATTTGGTTGCGTTATTTTGGGGAAATTTTCGTTAAACTGGACAAAATAAAAGAATATTTTTCTCCCATTTTATATATCATATCAGTCTGTGTATAGAGTTACATATATACATATGTGTGTATACATACATACATGCATACATGCATACATACATACATACATACATACATACACACACACACATACATACATACATACATTCATACATACATACATACATACATACATTCATACATACATACATACATACATACATACATACATACAGCCTTGACCTAGTTATACAACATTCTCAAAGGATGTAAGGGTTGAAGTTTGATCAGGATAAATGTTGTTATATGGTTGTGAAAAGGGGGAAAACTATAAACCAGACTAGTAACATCTCCATCAATGATTTGACTGTTTCCCCTGTATCTGACGAGAAATGTTACAGGTACCTAGAGGTGGATGAAAACATATCTTACAATGGCACCTGTAATAAAACACGTGACACTAAAGAATATTACAGCCGAATAAAGAAAATTTAGATCTCAGAACTCTCTGCATTCAATAAACCAGTAGCCCACAATGTGTTTGCAGTGCCAGTACTCATATCGACATTTGGGCTGCTTGATTGGACGCTTGATGAGATCCGAGCCATTGATGTGAAAACCCCCAAAATACTAACAAGTACACACAATTTCCACATAAACAGTGACGTAGACCGCCTCTACCTAAAACGTAAACAAGGCGGCAGAGGCTTAACATCGCATCGTATCCCTTCGGCAATATCTTTTAACCACCAAGCGTCGAAGAGCATCCCATGACCAAGTTTGCATAAATGAAGCTGATAACATCATAAGACTTGGAAGGCAGCTCCTTGAGCAACACTCTCTGTCTGATAACCTAGAATACATGCCCAAAGAAGTCGCACGACTCTACCGTAACAATGGAGGCGAATCATCATATAAAAACGTATGACAAAACAGAATCAAAATGTGTTAATTATCTCACCGCACCTCATATGTTTTTTTTTTTTTTTTT
>NC_068984.1:23344519-23349012 GCF_001194135.2 Octopus bimaculoides
TTTTTTTTTCTGTTTCCGACCTTAAATTCCCACACAGCCGTAATCTATATCATCTGAAACGCATTAGAATATTTATTTAAAAAATATCCAGTTTTCAGAAAGTTATGAATAAATAAATCGAGATGTGTGAATTATCCGAAACTTTTCTCCGCCCTTCCGAAAAAAACTCTCCTACAACTGATTCCGATTATAATTCTCTAATCGACACCATGTAAAACGTTGCTTCTCAACCAGGATCCATATGACCTATGAGGGTCCATATATGATTTTTTTGTTTTTTGGCAGGGGATCCACGCGAGCAAAATAGTAAATTGGGGATTCACATTGGGGTTCTAAGGGTCCATGAAGAAAAATTTGCTTTAAATGTATTTATTGCAAGAAACAGCTAGGTTTCTGACTACTGAAAAATATTCTTTCAGAGAGTTCTTTTGCAAACACACACAAGTAAACATATGAAAAATAAATTAGGAATTTTGAAAGAAAATTCGGTGTTTAAAAACTCCTACGCAAAGGTAAAAGTGCTGAAATAGCCTCCATCAATCACGTTGAGAAGGCCCTCAAAGAAATTTTAATAGATGTTTGCCAGCATTGAGGTCCTCTTTAAAAGTGAAGACACGCAGTGTCATCCCGGTAAACTGAGGAGTGGGTCCTGTGTCCTACCAACCTCTCAAAGAGAACGACTAGAATTAGGATAAATGGCGTGCCACCGGGCGTAAACGTTTGGCGGATTGTCGCCTGTGTGGTACAGGACCCAGAGTCACTCCTGAAGGTAACAAGGAGCAGCAGGGAGAACCGGTGCGGAATCAATTTGGAAATATTAATCCATGTAAAACCAGGAAATATCGAGAAGATCCCGAACCTGATCCAGCTGTCCAACGGGTGGAACTGCGTGTCGTCGTGGAAGGCAAGAAGCCCAGATGCGACATCGGTGGGGTCACAAGCTACCTGGGAGCCTTCTGCCCAAAAAAGTTGGGAGATACGCAGTCATATCTGCAGCCTACCTCCTACTCCCAACAACAGCAACAGCAACAACGGAGACCTTTTAATAAAGCGGTAGCCTCATCTCCAACAATAACATAGGCACGCGAACCTCATAGAATAGAGAAAATCGCCCAGAATATTTGTCAAACCATCCCCTATCACCCCCTATCTCAAGAATACACTAACACAAACATGCTCACACTATTACAGACACACTCACACTCACACTCTCCGAGACAGATCCTACAGGACACCTCATCCCGTAGTGAAAACGAGGAAGAACCTGAAAACACAGCAACCCCCAGTACATCGAACATAGGACACGACACAAACAACACCAGCACCACCAGCACCACAACCACCACTATCCCAAACAAATCCACCAATGCACTCACAACCACACGTAGCCTCCAAAAGAAAACTCAATTACCAATACGGAAACACAGAGTTACGTGCTCGTGTTGTCACGTGTAGGACGGATCTGGTTATCAGCCGAGTCCATTGTTAGGATCGCCTCGCTGCCTTCTTTGGCCGGGAGGGAAAGGCAGTTTTCCTTTGCCCGGTGGCTATAGCGAAAGAGGTAGTGTGGTGGACGAGGCCGAAAGGACTGAAGACAGACACTTTCCTCGTCAGTCGAGTCCTCATCGACTTTTTAAAGTTCCACTTGAAAAGGTAAGTGAGGTTAGAGAGGGAAGTACTGCCCCGCTCCCAGTAATTTTGTTGAAAGGTGGGTGAATGATGTGGAAATGGCTCGTGTGAATGAGCCTACTTTGAATAGTCGTCTGTAAGCCGGAGCAGTTGAGGGAAAGATGGGTGCCTACCTAGCATGCCCTTGGCAGTCGGGGTGACCATGATGTGTGAGGTGCCCATACAGCCACGCTTGCGCCTATCTGGAAAAATTTCATTAAAAATAAAAATGCATTTTTCAGAACGCTATAAAGAAACAAAGTCAACAGTGGGTATGCATTTATAATTATGTCCAAATTATAAGGTTCGCAAGAAATATTTGAAAGAGTGTACGTATTTAATAAATACTATTTATATTAATTTAGAGCAAAGAAATAATCTTGGTTCATTGTACATGATGCAGACGTACCCTAGTTATGTCAAACACTGACGCCTTGTTTTCATGCACACTATGTGGTGGTGAAGGTGGTGAGCTGGCAGATGCTTAGCGGTATTTCGTCTGCCGTTACGTTCTGAGTTCAAATTCCGCCGAGGTCGACTTTGCCTTTCATGCTTTCGGGTTCGATTAAATAAGTACCAGTTACGCACTGGGTCGATATAATCGACTTAATCCGTTTGTCTGTCCTTGTTTGTCCCCTCTGTGTGTAGCCCCTCTTGTGGGCAGTAAAGAAGTGAGAAACGTTAGCACGCCGGACGAAATGCTTAGCGGTATTTCGTCCGTCTCTATGCTCTGAGTTCAAATTCCGCCGAGGTCGACTTTGCCTTTCATCCTTTTCGGAGTCGATAAATTAAGTACCAGTTACGTACTGAGTCGATCTAATCGATTGGCCCCCACTCCAAAAATTTCGGGCCTTGTACCTAGAGCAGGAAAGATTATTGGTGGTGGTGGGGGTAAATAGATTTTTTTTTCTCCCTTTTTTCTTCATTTTACATCGTATAACGAACAATTTCATAAAAATAGCTCAACTAAAAATGTTGCAAGAACTTTCTCATTGGCTGAGAAAAGGGAAATCCTGCTGACTACCGGTTTCTTTTAACTTAAACGCCTGAGATATAGTTAAGAGAGAGAAAGAGGGGAGAAGGAGACAGACAGACAGACAGACAGACAGACTAGTTGGTACGTTGAATCGAAGTATTTTAGTCTTGGGTCAGTCTTAACCGAGAAGAATTACTGTACATACATAGTCGGTCAAAATCTGGCTGGAATTCCAGCCGTGACCATCCAAGATTTTTATAGACATTGTATATCTAGGACTACATTAGTCAATGTGTCCTTGATAATACACACACACACACACATAAAGGAGCTAATAATATAAACTGGAGTGTAGACAAAACAGACGGTTGAGAGACAGACAGAGACAGAGAGAAGGGAGGGGATAGAGAAGGGAGAGAGGGAGGGAGGGAGAGGGGGAGAGAAGGGAGAGGGGGAGGGAAGAGAGAGGGAGGAGGAGAATATAAAGGAATGAAATAATTAGAAAATATTTGTAAGACAAAAATGAATGACGGAAAGTTTGTCCTTCCTTTTGACAGGTCTGTGAGGAAAACCTGGTCAAAGACCATGCTGGAGCACTGCTTATGGGGACTTGAACAGACGTAAGGGTGGTGGCGAAAAGCCTGGGCTACGAGTGTTGCGACAAAAAATAAATTAAAAAGAAAGAAGAATGGGAAAAAACAGAAAAGAGAAAGAGAAAAAAGAGTGACAAACTGAGAAAGAGAGAGAGAGAGAGAGAAAATCTGACAGAGTGAAAAAGAAAGGAGGAAAGAAAGTGAGAAAGTGGGAAAGAAAAAGTGAGAAAGAAAGAAAGAAAGAAAAAGGAAGGAAGAAAGAAAGAAAGAAGGAAAGAAAGAAAGGAAGGAAGAAAGAAAGAAAGAAAGAAAGAAAGAAAGAAAGAAAGAAAGAAAGAAAGAAAGAAAGAAAGAAAGAAAGAAAGAAAGAAAGAAAGAAAAGCAGAGAGAAACAAACTGGCAGAGTGAGAGAATGAGAAAGGAAGACAGATAAAGAGTAACAGATTGACAGAGTGAGAGAGTCAGACAGAGAGTGATAAACTGATAGAGTGTGTGAGAGAGCGAGCGAGAGAGAGAGAACGAGCGAGAGAGAGAGGGGGGGAGATGGAGAAAAAAACAATACAAGGGAAATGACAGATGGGAGAGAAGTGAGGCGGGAAAGACAGAGGTAGGGGAAGACATGAAAGGAATAGTAACGAAGCACTTCATGTCGTCTGTCAGCCGTGGAAGCACAAGTGTATCACAAGTGAAACAACTACAAAATCACGAGTAGTCGCTAAGTGACTCCAGTGATAGTTTGTATAGCTGCAGTAGTAGATTGCTGTGCGTGTTAGGTACAGTGCGGCCGAATGGTTAAGAAGTGCCATAAGGTTCCGGTATCGATTCCGCTGAGTGATACCTTAGGCAAGTGTTATTTTCTATAGCTTCAGGTCGATCCCCAAGCTTGTGAGTAAATACTAGGTTGATGAAAACTGTGTAGATGGATTGTTCCTGTAATTCAAAGGGTCAGTCTTGTTACACCACGTCACGTTGATTCAGCCTGAAAAGTACATTAAGGACAAACGTGTAGTGGTATACACAGCCACTTATACGCTAATTGAGTGATCTTGCCTGTTTAAGTAGGTCGGGGCCGAAAATTTTGACCGAAATCCGTTCTGTGTTTTTTTTTTCAAATTATTTATATCCGCGTTTAGTCCCACAGCGTGGTAATTTGGGCTATAACCTCGGGCCGGCCAAAGTCTTGTGAGTGGATTTGGTAGACGGAAACTGAATAGAGGTTCATCGTGTGTGTGTGTGTGTGTGTGTGTGTGTGTGTG
>NC_068984.1:23349423-23351053 GCF_001194135.2 Octopus bimaculoides
TACAGGCACAACAGAAACAGGAAGAAAGAGTGAGAGAAAGTTGTGGTGAAAGAGTACAGCAGGGTTCGCCACCATCCCCTGCCGGAGCCTCGTGGAGCTTTAGGTGTTTTCGCTCAATAAACACTTACAACGCCCGGTCTGGGAATCGAAACTGTGATGTTGTATGACCGCGAGTCCGCTGCCCTAACCACTGGGCCATTGCGCCTCCACAATAGAATATGTAACAGGCTTTAAAAAATACTGAGGTCGATTCGTTCGACTAAAATTCTTCAAGGTTGTGCTCCTGCATGTCAGCGGTCTAATGACTGAAACAAGTAAAAGCAGCAACTATTCTTCTAATCTTTTTATTAACCGGCAGATTTATTCCAACCCCCTGAAGAATTTCAAATTTTCACCAGATCGTTTTCAGATTTTCAACATTAATGACGAAAAGCGAATTCATTTTTTATTCTTTCCCCAATAAATTAATAATCCTTTCTACTGTATGCACAATGCCTGAAATTTGGGGGAGGGGACTAGTCAATTAAATCGACCCTAGTATATCACTGGTACTTAATTTATCAACCCTCCGAAGGATGAACGGCAAAGTTGAACACGAGGGAATTTGAACGCAGAACTTAAAATAACATGACTTTGAATGTTTGTATTCGATTGGCCACACAGTTATTCGATTGGCTAAAATTACATAATTTTAAATGCTTGTAACTTCTTTATTGCTAATTTCTAGAAAAAAAAATGAAAGCGATTTTCGTCATCAGCACGGTCAACTTGCCGGCCTGTACCGGAGAACAATCGGGCCAGGGCCTATGGACAATTTCCGGAAGTCCCTGGCACGGCAGTGTTACCAAGGAGCCTTACCTGACCGGTATAAACTCTACAAGCATGGTTCTTCATCCACGCCAACTTGTTTAAGATGCGGGTAGGACAGTGAAACTGTTCTGCACGCAATTGTACAGTGTCCGAAGATTTCGGAACTATGGGTTTATGTCGAACAACTGCTGTCACGATAAGGAGGAGTACAACTGTCATTGAAGTCTATAATTAAGATTGTTTCGCCGTCTTCTCTGAACAAGGAAGAGCAGGCTTGTTTCCTCTGTGTAGTAGCTACTGCGAAGGAGGTTGTTTGGAAGATGGGAGTGAAAGGGATCGTGATGGGCATCTTTATCTCCAGTTTAGGTTAGTTAATTTTTTTCTTTTTCACCTGAAAAGGAAAATAAGGCTGGAGAGGAGACGCTTGCCACACGGGGTGTTCGGAAAAAGATGGAAGACTGCAGCAAATTTGTTGAGAGTAAATGTTTGAGCGAGAGCATAAAGGATTCACCATGTATTCAGGGTTGGAATGTGGTTTGTGAGGTCGGCCATGTCCCTCACTCCATTTTTGTTAATTCATTCGATTTTCATATACTTTTATTATTAATTTTTAATTATGTATACCGTCATGTTGCTGTTTCATTCGTTTCCCGACCCCTTGTCTGTCCTTGTGTTGTCTCCTCTTTATGCGTCCTACACGTATAATTAACAATAAAGTTTAAAAACGGCTATTTGAAGCTTGAAACCCATACCAATGTCATTCACTGTAAACATCATTATTTTTTTCAAATATAATATAATATATATATATATATATATA
>NC_068984.1:23351137-23352584 GCF_001194135.2 Octopus bimaculoides
AAGGGAGGTAACTATTGATCGTTATTATTGTGGACAGGGGAGATAATTCAATTCTATATTCAAGAGATGAGGAATTATGTACATTATTTACATTTGACGGATATTTGTCCTCATTTTGTTTGCTTTTAACACAACGTTTTGGCTGATATACCCTCCAGCCTTCATCAGGTATCTTGGGGAAATTTCTCATTCCTAGGTATTTTTCGATGTTGCTGTTGTTATTATTATTATTATTATTATTATTATTATTATTATTATTATTATTATTATTATTATTATTGCCATTGCACAGCTTTTAACGCTGGAGATGTATTACAGTGTCAGCTGTTCACCACCAGTGAACTAAGGTAACACCTCTTATTTTTCGAGCACCTTCCGGAGTATTCGTGTGTTTACAAGCAGTGCTGTTTTCTGCAATTGCTCCACCCTTATTGCAGCTCATATTTATTCCACGTAGTTCTCGAGATTTTTGTTAAACTCAATATGGAAATCAATACTCAGCAAGAGCACCAAAATATGATTTTACAAAAGCAACATACCTAGTATCCTCCTCTACGGATGCGAATGTTGGAAAACAACCAAAAGTATTGAAAAGAAATTGGAGGTGTTTCAAAATAAATGTTTACGAAAAATTTTGAAGGTCGAATATGATCTCGAATAGCCAACTACACACCAAGGCTAACGTGAAACCAATAAGAGAAACTATTGAAAGAAAGAGGTGGAAATGGCTGGGTCGAGTTTGTCGCTATAAACCGTACTCAATTCTCAGGATCGCTTTGCAATGGGTTCCACAAGGTAAAAGAAGACGTGACCGACCAAAGGAAACGTGGCGGAAAACAATATCAAAAGATTTTAAAAGCAGAGGGTTAACAATGGAACAAGCTGTCAAGGACGCTTTCATTGCGCCTTGTGCCTCCATTGGCACAAGGCGCAATGACAACCGATTTAATGAATGAATGAATGAATGAATGACATGAATGAGCACACTCCCCACATCTTTTGTTTTCTGTTTCTTTCTCACAAAGTCAATGTGATTATTTTTATTTCCTTTATATTTTCTTTCCTTTCTTTTGTGTTTTATCACTGCTTTTCCTCTCTTATCATCTTTCATTTTCTGTATGTCCTCATTATGTCTTTCGCGTATGTAATAATTTCATGCCTTTTTTTTTTGTCTTAGTTTTTTACTTGTTTCCAGTACACGACTGCGGCCGTGCTAGAGCACCACTTTGAAGGATTTAGTCGAACAAATTAACCCCAGAGCTTATTTTTTTACAGCCTGCTACTTATTCTGTCGATGTCTTTTGCTGAACCGCTAAGTTAAGGAGACGTAAGAAACCGGTGTCGGTTGTCAAGTGGAGGTGGACAACAAGCACACACATAAAGACACACACACATAGGTTTATACATACATACATACATACATACATACATACATACATACATACAT
>NC_068984.1:23353564-23357201 GCF_001194135.2 Octopus bimaculoides
TATAGATTTAATCAAAAGATTAAATGTGGTACTTAAAATGTTTGAGGCACCAGAATTTGGTAGGGTAAAAATCAAAAACCAAATCAAGAGATTTGGTGAATAAAATTTGAAGAAAAGCAACAAAAATTCAATAGGTTATAGCAGTACGTACGTTTCGTACAAACTTCATTTATTCATGTAGTGAGAACACTACATAAAATGTGTAATGAAAATGTACTCCTCAGCTGCATAATGGAATTTTATTTTAGTAAGTCATTTTGTAGATGTGTGCAAAAAACGAGTAAGAGAAGAAAAAATGTCATCTTGACTGGGCTGCTATTCAACAGTCTAATGAATCAAACAAGAATTTAATTTCTATATAATCTAATTAGATGGATAGTAGTAATTTCAATTTAGAGGAAGGTAAATTAAGTAGTGATAAACAGTAGGTTAGGGGTAAATCAAGTATGAGGGAAAAAAAACATCCCTTAACTATGCAGTATCTACGAACATCTATAAGAAATTTATAGATATCTTACAAAAAAATTTCTACCCTAACCATAGATATTATAAAATCTTCTCTCAACACACAATCCGTATCTCATACTCTACTCTCCCTAATATAGAATCTATTATCAATAAGTTAAATAGAAAGAACATTGAACTAGCTAGGACCCTTGAAAATAAAAATTGTCTTATTATTGATAACAATACAAATAACTACCAAACAATTAATAACACCAATACAACCAATAATAATGCACATGTTATGAACATAATAATACTTCAACTGTTAACGTAGTTGAGGAGATAAATCTTCCTAGCTCAAACAATATCGATTGCATATCCAGTAATATAACCAGCAATATTGATATAACTAATTCAGATACTTGTATATAATATATATATATAGCTAATAAGCCCCTTAATTGCAATTGTAGAATTAAAGCACACTGCCCGGTATCAGGCCGTTGTTTAACCCGTAATGTTGTCTATAAATGTACAGTAGCTACTCCAACTAATAATTACATTTATGTTGGTTGCACTATCAACCTTAAACAGCGATTATACAATCATTTTTCCTCATTTAGACTTAAACATAAAGCCAATAGCACATCATTATCTAATAAAATTTGGGAATTGAAGGAAAATGGTATCGATTTTAATCTTAAATGGAAAATCGTCAGGAGAGCGCAACCTTATAGAAATAATAGATATGGCTGTGGACTGTGTTCTATGGAAATTTATGAAATTTTTAAACTTAAGGATAATCCTGATCTCATTAACAATAGATCTGACCTTAGGGTTCTATGTGTACATTATTACTCTCGCACCTTTAAATATTTTAAAAAGTAAATATTTTAAAAAGTAAATCTTGCTAATAATTTATTATTCTAATTCCTCTCATTTCCCTGACTATTAACTACTTTATTTGAGTTATAACTTTTAAATATATATTTAGAATACATTTTAACCTTTCCCAACCCACTGATAATATTCCTACATTTCTCTAGGTAATTCTGAGTTTCTTCTATCACATTATTTTTTCAAAAACCTTAGCTTTAATTCTCTTAATTTAGTCCTGTTTTTCTAACTTTATTCCCCCCCCCCTTTTTTTCCTCCTCTTTCTTCCCCCACCTTTTCTCTAGTTGGGTGTACTCCAAGCGGCTGAGAATGAAGGTCCTCCACAGGAGTTGCAGGACCTCTCTTTTCCTAGTTCTGAATGTCCTCAGAATCCATCCAGCCACTCGCCTACACAGTGTTACCATCTTGGTAATATGCATATGGAATGTTGCATCATTGCTCTTGTGGATCCCCAGGTCACGAACCGACTCTGACTCTGGGATCGTATTACCTTCTGGTCCAGTGTATTCCGATTTTAGCTTGGTGTTGGACCGATAGTGCAGTGTCTGAAATTTCATAGCATTGAACTGCTTAGAGTCGTTTCCCTTTTAGTTGAAAATATGCAAATAACCTCGGCCATTGTTGTTTTCTACTGTTTAGCTACTGGAAACATGGTCGGCAATAGTTTTACTGATGAAGGCTATTGAGCCAGAAACACGTGTCCACGACTGTCCTCTTATCTCCAGACTATATGCCTGATTCTTTCCTTAATGGAATGCCAGTTTTGTATAATTCTTGGATTTTGAAAGTATCTCCTCTTCTCAACTGGAGTTGATGATTATGATACATCCTCTGAGGTGCAGATAATTTTTATAAATCAAGAATTTAGGTTGTAAGTTATTTAACATGTGTGTGTGTGAGAGAGAGAGAGAGAGCGAGAGTGTGTGTGTGCGTGTGTGTATGCATGTTTGTGTGTATGTACGTGTGTGCGTGCGTATGTGTGCAGAGAGAGAAAGAGAAGATAAAGAGGGAAAGGAGAGAAAAGGCTTTTATGAAATATCTGAATAAAAAAGAGGAAATTTAGTATTTGTTCTAAGTATATTTTTGTATAAAATTAAAATCCAAGTATTCACAAGTATCAAAGTTAGTAACCTCATATGATATATTGTGATGTATGACTGATGAAATATTTTGTTTTATAATTTCGTCTTCTGTTTGACATTTCAATTACAGAAAAATACATCAATATTATATAGGTTTATGTAATTGTCATCAGAAAAGAGAGCTTAAACTGTGGCTTTACGTGACAAAGGACTCACGTTCAGGAAAATATCAACTCAGCCAGCTTATCTATTGGTTGCTGTTCAGAAAACTTTGAATGGATTTCACAAATAGTTGTACACAAGTCAGTTAACAGATCACGCATGCCTCGTGCCGCAACTCTTACAATTTTTCCTATGATTCATCGTCATGTGTTGCATCCGCATTTACATCTAGTAGCATGATACTAGTATAGTTGTCAGCAACAATAAACTGCAGCACTAAGACAATGAGATGTTGATTGGAGAGAGATTTCAATCTAATTGCAATACGGGTAGCGAAAAACAGAATAACACAATTATAGGAAAACATCGTGGAGTGGCTATAATTTTACAGGGATCATAAAAATTGGACTAAAATCAGGGTTAGTGAGTAAACACCGATTAAGCACATTAGAAGTAGCTGATGTTCCTTTCGTTCGTAGCTCATAAAACTCAAGACACAATCCTAGATATACATTTTCAAGAGTCAAGCAGTGTGAAACCATTGTTTTGCGGGGTGGGGGTTCGTTTCAGCAAACGGATGAACATGAATTTGGGTAATGATTCTAAGTGCAATCATAAACTCTAAAATCACCAAGGATACTGTGAAAAAGAAGTTGGTTTATAATCAGATGATCATCTAGAAATAGCTCAATATTCAACAAAACGCATGAAAAAAAGTATGGCTTAGCACTAATGATTTTATTCTATTGGGTAAGTGTCTAAGATGATCCCCTTAGCTGAATTTTATGCAAAATGCATAGGCTATATATATATATATATATATATATATATGATGAAGTAGAATGTTCTCTATGTGGCTCGTGTGTTCTCGTCTACGTTTGTTTGCAATGTCCTGTACCCAGATATGCACCTATACATACAGGTGGATGTCGGTATGCACATACCTGTACGTATATATGCATATACTCATTTACTTTTGTTTTTACATGATTGAACGCAGCGTCTCACAAAAATTGTAAGTAGTTCGTAAACTTATCCTCCGACGCTAC
>NC_068984.1:23358168-23359201 GCF_001194135.2 Octopus bimaculoides
ATATATATATATATATAATTAGCCTGTAATAGTTCAATGATTCCTGATTTAAAAGAGAAAATCTTGTTTCGCTATCTGAGTATCAATATTTAATGTAAATACATCGCGGAAAGCAAATTTACTGAGATATTCGTTCGGAGATAATATCTCTCATGGATGCGATGTTTTGAAAAACACAATATATATCGGAGGCAGACGAGAACCATCCTAGCAGCAGCTACTAAGAACGCTAGATGCTTTTCTGCTTTGTTGGACGTTGTCAATAGCATGTGCTCTCGGTTAAAAGTATATATCCAGATGAAATATGTCACCAGCGATATAAGAATCTGGTGTTACGAATAGTCACCCAGCTGAATAAAAATTCGTTAAATGCATATGAAAATAAAATTGTACGTTTGGATATAGGGGGTGATCCCACATCATTGGAAAAACTTGGTTGAATTCATGCCGAACCGCATTGCAGTTGTATTCGAGGTAGCAGGGTATCATCATATGACATATTGAGCAGTATAAGATTATTATTTGTACTTTTGTAAACTGTTGTCGAGTTATCTATTAATTTTATTAAAAAAATACATTACTTGTTTTTCCATTCATGTCTTCAATCACAGCATAAAACCTATTATTTGTCAGTTTTAGGATTGGGGCCAGGAATATATGTGTGTGTGTGTGTGTGTATGCGTGTGAGCATACACACACACATATTTATAAACATACATATATATATACATATGTATGTATATATGTGTGTGTGTGTGCATAGATGCACGAACATATATATATATGTAATATGTTTGTGTGTGTATATGTGTTATATATATATATATATATATATGTGTGTGTGTGTGTGTGTGTGTGTGTGTGTGTGTGGAGAGAGAGAGAGAGGAGGCAACGCCTGGCGGTTGACATAGTAGAAATCGAAATAGGGTTATACTAGAATGTTTTCATCTGCAATGTGAAAATGAAAAACAATATTGAAACTTGAATGAGTGCTTATAACTGACTACTAATTAAAATTTCAACAGAGAAAAAT
>NC_068984.1:23361117-23372993 GCF_001194135.2 Octopus bimaculoides
TATATATATATATATATATATATATATGTATGTATGTGTTTGTGCGTCTGTGTTTGTGCCCCCGAACATCGCTTGACAATCGATGCTGATGTGTTTACGTCCCCGTAACTTAGCGATTCGGCAAAAGAGACCGATAGAATAAGTACTAGTCTTCCAAATAATAAGCCCTGGGGTCCATCTGCTCGACTAAAGGCGGTGCTCCAGCATGGCCACAGTCAAAAGACTGAAACAAGTAAAAGAGTAGATATTGTTTGATGAACACAGTATATATTTTTATGAGCCATTAATAGTTTCATGCGATGAAAACGACCCAGAAAGCAATTTATAACACGTCTGGTACCTTCATACAATCTTCAGGCTATGTTCATGTGGTATATATATACAAGCTAAAACGGAATGATAGACTGAGAGAAACTACGAGAAAAAGCGAGAAGAAACTAGATGAAAACGGTGGGAGGTTAAAAAATCGGAAAACGAAAGGAAAATGGGAAAAGAAAACGAAGAAAGGGGGGAATTAGAGTTATGTCCCCTTTGACTGTAAAGTCATAATAAGGCTGAATGGTTAATGTGCTCGAGTCTGCGATACAGCTGCTCAATTGGTATTTTTCAGTTCACCAACAGGAACTTATCTATATGTTTACTTCCGCTGAAAATTTCAAATCTGGAATCAGCAGTACGGTGAACTTCTTAGATCTGAAAAGGATCTGCGATCTTTCAGCTATGCATAGCTTGCATTTGTTTAATTCATTGCCATATACTGTGGACTCTTCAATTATTTTCCAGCTGATTGTATGTGGTGCGGCGTTAGATTTCAAACACTATACGTGGTAATCCAGCTTAGTGAGCTTTATCTTTGTCCCTGTGTCAGAATGATGATATGTGGTCAGCTTAGCGATTGTTGAAGGTGACTTCAAAAATCATTCAGCCTTATTATGGTTTTTCGGTCAAAGTGGGCTAACTGTAATTATCTGCCCACCCTTTTTTTTTCATTCTTCCATTTTCTTTTTCAGTTCTCCTTTCGTATTCCGGTGTTTTCAACCTTTCACCTTTTACATCTGCTTTCACCTGGCTTTTTCTCGTATATTCTCTTAATCTATTGTCCTATTTTAGCTTGTATATGCCATATGAGCATAGCCTGAAGATTGCATGAAGGCACCAGACATGTTATAAAATGCTGTCTAAGCTGTTTTCATTGCATGGAACTGTTACTAGTTCATAAGAATATATAAACTGTGTTCATTACACAATATTTGTCTCTCACCAGATGGAGTACTTTTTGTTAATCTTACCTTCCCGGAACAGCATAATGTGTGTGTGTGTGTGTGTGTGTGTGTGTGTGTGTGTGTGTGTGTGTGTGTGTGCAATATATATACATACGAGTAATATAAATTCATACGTACATACGTACGTGCATACATATATCTACGCACTCGCACAGATCAATACCAATATACATACATACATACATACATACATACATGCATACATAGGAAAAAAGAGATATATACACGTGAAAGAATATGGCCATCAGAACAAAGAAGAGAGTAGTGGAAGTTGTAGGGTACGATAGCTTAACGGTATGTTTATTGAATATTTGGTACTATTTGTGTTGCGGAAGAAAGTTAGCTTTAAGGAGAGAGAAAAAATTTCAAGTCGATAAGTTTTAACCTGGAGATTATGTGGAGGATTATACCAGGTAACTTCCGTATTACTATTTTCTTTTCTCGTAGAGCGCCGTTAGAAGTGTAGGTGTTGTTGTTAGTATTTGTAGTAGTATTAAACCTTGAAAAATTAGAGTTAACCAAATCCGTATAAGCTTGTTTTGTGGGTCTAGATCCCAAAATCTACACGCTGGTTTATCTACTTTCACTGGGTAGAGTCCCAGTGTGCCCTCCCAAATAAAATTACATTTCATTTTTGAGGTACCGATGAAGCTATAGAGTGATACACAAGAAGTTGATTATGAGAAAGAGCAAAAGAAACTGACACACTTTCTTCAAACCCAGTCTATGAGTGGCACAGTGAAGATTTGCAAGACATTCCAAAAATTTTCCATCTGAGATTCTTATGTGAATAGAAACACACACTTGGGTTAATGCATTGACAGTTAAACCAACATAACAATTCAACCACATATTTACAAAGATCGGGAACTCTCTTAACTCAAAAAGCCTTGTCGCTTTGTTAGCAACTAGCTTGAACTCTCTCAAGAAGGACTTGAATAAAAGTTAAAGAAAAATCATACATACATACATGGTGGAAGTCAATACTTAAACTTAGTAATTCCGTACAAATGTCCAGAGTCCAAGAAGTTCCAGGACGTGAATTTGTTTTTCGCAGATAAAGTGTTACACTGCTCTGAGCCCATTTTCTTTTTGTTAGCGCAATCAGCTATAAAACCACTGGAAGAACAGATGTTGTGACGACTAGCAATCAACTGCACTTCAGGGTTGTTTTTTTTTATACGGGATTACCTTCTCCTAGAATGAAGTTCTAACGAGAACAACAGATTCTTCATTCCCAGTGGTTCACATGCTAGTCAATCCATAGCTGGGACCCTAACAGGTGCTATTACTCCAGACCAGAATGGATCTAGGAACAATACTGGCTAAAAGATGGTTTCACACTCTTCAAAACTCTGGAACCTTCTACCAGGGCCCCACTACCGGATGAAGTTTAAAGTCATTCCCAAGATTTCATACCTACCTACCTACCTACATACATACATACATACATACATACATGCATGCATACATACATACATGCATGCATGCATACATACATACATACATACATACATACATACATACATACATACATACATACATGTAAGCATGTATATATGCATAGCTTTCGCAGATATATATCAACCAAGAATGCAACCATCGCCGAAAAAACCGCGAAACCGTTGCTCTTCGAATGAAGTTCTTGGTAATATTTGCTCTGCACTGAGTTACATACACTCTCTTGTTACTCTCGTTGTCAGTAAATGAGTGAGTCAGAGAATGGTCCGTTAGAAACCTGTAACCAACGTTGCTATTATTTATTGATCATTATATGAGATTAAAATAAATAAATAATATTTGTTTCACCAAGTGAGTAATACAACAGCCGTCAGCTTGAATATTCAGTATATATGGCCTGTTTAGTAATTGATTACACCCACTAACATTTATAGGATACTCAATCGACTGCAATTGATTAAATTCTGGCTTCATATTTTAGGTCAATAAACACGCTCTATCCAAGCTTATCTCATCGCTTATTCCATTTTCCAAATTGTATTTCTGTTGCTGTTGTGTATACGTCGTTTATAGGAAGAAAGTTGAAGAGGCAATAACCAAAAATTTGAGTATGATGTTACATGTTTTAATGAGCAGCAATGAAAATGAATTATAAGCAAATAGTCTTCGACAACAATTGAAACTGAAATAATTAGTGGAATTATTGATTTGAACTTTCAACAAATATTGTAGTGTATAAGTGTTAGTGCTCTTAGTTTGGAAATAAAAGTTCCTGGTTCAGATCCAGTCCGTTACTATGTACACTTCTAGGGATAAAAGACGCTTAATGACGATTGGGGATCAAATAGACTTCTAAAGATAACTATAAATATTGATGTGTAATATTGGCATAAGGCTACATATTGTTGAGAAAGTTAATTGCTTATCGGCTCTTGTATATAATTGGTACTTTATTTTATTAAGCCTGATAGGATGAAAAGTTCACCTCAATGGGATTTAAACTCAGAACACAAATATTTCAAGGACTTTTTCCGAAGTTCTAACAATTTTATCGATCCACTACCTTTGTTGGTTTCTTTTATTTAGGAACAACACGATATAGGTGTAAATATGATATGATGTTTCATCTGTGAAGATGAGATAAATAGCCTGAATCATTACAAGTATATTTGTTATGTCTCAAGCTACTGCTATCTAGCACCTTCGGATGATCTCTACTCGACTGCTACCCAAGAGATACTCAACAGTCATTCAACAGCTACTCAACTTCTACCACGGCTAGACTACCTTTATTTATATGTCTTGGGTGATCCTACTTCTTCGCTTGGGGGCGTCGACACAACAATATTCATATTAAGTTATTGTAATTCTTTTGGAATATTTTGGATTTCTTAAGGGGACGGGATAGTAGAATTTTTACCGGGTCGGACAAAATGCCTAGCGGCCTTTTCTTCCGACTTCAAGTTCTGAATCCAAATTCCGCCGAGGTCAATTTTGCCTTTCATCTTTTCGGAGTCGATAAAATAAGTACTAATTGAGAACTGGGGTTAATGTAATCGACTTAACCAACTGCCAGAAATTGTTGACCTTGAGCCAAAATTTGAAAGCAATATTTCTTTTGGTTTTCAGTTTATTAATTTGAATTGGTTTGAAAATTGAGATTTAAAAGCTTTCTTGTCAATGATATCATCTGATGCGCACCATTTTCTCAAGATAATTTCTTACTTTTTGTTTTTAATATGTTACTGCTTATTTTCCAAAATTACAGAGAGGCTAGTGGAATAAGAATAGTTTTAAAAAAAGGAGTAGAGATAAAAGAATAGATTTTCTATGCTTATTTATTCTACACTTTAAATGTAGGAAATTGAAGATACAATCGGACACCGAACTATATGTTTTAATGTATCTAATATGGTACTTTATTATCTTAGATTCAAGTAAAACTCGAATCGACTTTGTCTTTCATTCCTCAAGGGGTCGAAGAAATAATTATTAGAAACAGCAGCGCGGATTCGAATGATTATGTATTCTTAGCAATTTAGCGAAAACCATTGGTTCGAAACAAATCAATATTTGCCATAATAAACTTTCAGTTGACCTTTTACTGAAAAACATTTAAAGTTTTTCTATTTCCTGCTGCAAATTTCACCAACAATGAAAGGAAAACGTTTCAAAATTATTGACTTTGTAAATGTTTTGTGTCAAATTGTGAAATGGAGTCGAGTCTCAAATGTTAACTGGATCAAATACAGATCTTTTGAGTTAGGAGTGATTAATTTGCATTCATTTAGTGACACTGGAAATTACTCTTGGATGAATGAATTTATTAGTCATTTTACCATTGTCGCACTGTAATTTTTCACAGTTGTGTATGTGAGCGATGTAGTGGTGTGATCAAAGTGTGTGCTGCCCGCGACAGCCCTTGAGTTTGCCGCCCTCGGACCCTCGGGTCCCTGAGCCGATACAGGTTTGTACAACAGCCCCGAAAGTGCCGCCCTCATAAAAGCATAGATTGAGACGGACCGTCGCCCAGGGTGAATCGTCCGCCACCAACAGCTACACTACTGGAGCAATTCGTTTAACACTTGATGAACTGTGCGTTTTTGTTTTTATGTAGGTCAATCAACCTGGAAATCAGCATTGTAAACTAGGAAATCCTTAGATCTCTAGATTACTCATGGCTTATTTTAATAGGTTCCATCAACTCGCATTACTTATTCTGGTAACAAAGTAGGAACTGTTGGCCTTTCTATCTCCTGTCGATCTGCCTTCTTTTGACTCCTGCTTTAACATTAAGCACTATAGGCAGATGAGTTCGGTTAGGAGGAATCAAACCAAGTTCGAATTCATAAGTAAATATTGTATGTGAGGAATAGTTCAGATACCTATACTCTTAATATCTCATCTTAAATATTTAACAGAAACTGTTGGTTTTTGACTATTTTGTCAGGAAGCTACACACACACATACATACACACACACACACACGCACACAACTACATGAGCTGACATTCAACGAAGTAGGAAGAGAATCTTATTTACATTTTTTTAACATTTAAACTGGAGAAGAGTGCGGAATCCTCAATACTTCAGCAGTGCATTACCACATAAAGTACCACCACAAATTATTGGATTGCCAGACAAATTCTTTTCTGCAACTTAGCTTTAGCTCTTCGCTCCCTATGGAGTATAACCCTCGACGACTTTTCTTTACTATTCTTTACTCTGGGATGTCTCCCTGGGCAGAAGGCCTTTCTCTCTTAAGGTAAGGTTGGTTTTGAATTGTCGTCGATATTTCTGTAACGTTGCATTTTTCTAGGTATAGATGTTGCCCCTAAGCACTCCCAGAGGTAGTCGATGTTACTCTGGCCTCTACCCTTTGACCTATTCAAGGGAAATTCCGTTCGGAACTTGAACTCTGCTGACATAGATCTGAGGGTCATTGAGGCGCACAAGTTCCGACATTTTACCACAAATACAGACCTTGAGGTGAAATTCTCTTACTGTCACGGTATAAAAGTCATTTCACCGGGAGCTTCAACTGTCTTTGCCTGATGTTTCCAATGTTACCATTAAAAAAGTTATGTGCCTTACACTGACGCTTAGACCACATTGCATCCTTATCCCGCGTCGTGGCATTCTGAAATGCTGCTGTCAGCGAAAGTGTCGGTGATAGTAGCGTCCATGACCAATGAGCATCCTGAGACAAATCGAAAAAGCTCATACCGTCCGCTGTCCAGTTAGGTGGGCATTATATCGCAAATATGCACGCAAAAATTAAGGATTGCTTGATTATTGCTTATATCAGCGTGTGAGATGTATCATCCAGCTCTGAAAAGGCACGACAGCGCATGATATCTTTTTAGATCATTCCCTTGACTACACTGATACTTTAATGCATTCTGTATTAGATCGAGCTCACATGAGCAAGGTTGGCTAACTCGGAAAGCAAAGTTGTCTAACCTAATATCAATCCAGGATATTGTGAAGTAATCAGGCACCATTCATATGATTCGCATGCGGCAACCATTCATATAAGAGTTGATTTTAGGCGGCTGCAAACAGGCATTCCGTATATCTTTCAACAGCTGTCTCATATATGTGGATTTATGTATCTGTAAAGTTCGTATGCATATTTGTACATCGAATAATAAATGGTGACAAACTCACACATACACACACACACGTGCACGCATTCGTGTACACACGCACATTTGGCCCCTAACAGATAACGCCGTGAGAACGTTGGGTCAAATGCCCTAGCGGGGTTTTGTCTGGATCCCATAAATTAATTGTGACTTTTTCTCCTATAACTTGTTTTCCTAGCCGAAATTGTGACTTTATTACTGTGACTTTTTTTCTTGTGGCTTTATTACCGGTCACCCTAGATTCATCCCACCAACCTCGGAAGCCCAGAAAAAATAATGGCTGACGTGCACTGCTCTTCCCTCCTTGACTAAGTGATAAAGAAAAAGGGTCAAATACCGTCGAGGTCAACTTTGCCTTTCATCCATCCAGAGTCGATGAAAAAAAGTATCAAGCAATCACAGAGGTCGGTTTAATCGATTGCCGATCTGCGCTGACATTTATTGAACCGGTATGGGTCTGATGAGTCCAAATCCTCACACAGCTGTAGGGGATCCGACAACAAATGAAGTGAGGTACTGGCTGGAATATGCCTCCATCTTGTCAATACTTTTCTCTCTATAACACCTTGTATGCATGTCAACACATGCGCACACAAACACACACTCACAAACACACACACAAACAAACACACACACACATACACACATTCTCTCATACACACATTCTCTCATACACATTTTCTATTTTTTTATACATGTTTACATTTTCTCTAAAAGTGGACCAATTAACAAAGATAAGGAAAAAGAAGCTATCTACAATGATATATAATTAGATAACTTAAGACAATATGCTTATCGAATGAAACAAAAATAGGAACTAACCAACGTTGGAAAAAAACCCAATAGAATTCTCTGTCAGTAGGAAGGTTGGGTAGTTACAAAATGTTAGTTATAAAAACAGCAGTATACTTGACAAATTAACATGACATATTCAAGTTAAAACATGTCTCACACGTGATCCCTTTCTTCCAGGAGACAAAATAAATGCAATTTTAAACTAACTAAATATCGAACACATTTTGCAAGTACACAAACACACCGCTCTCTGAACACACACCCTTTTGTACTCACTGTGAGTCAAATGAGAATTAATCTAATCTAATTTATAGTTTTCTTATATATCATAGATTATAAGTAGAAATATTTCTGATAAAAATATGTGTTTTTCTTTTGACTTATCCTGTAACTAGATGTCATATCTGCGATTTAGACTTGTGCAGTCTCGTAGATACGAGTTCAATGACCTTTGCTGGTCTTATGAGATTATTGAGTTTGAAGAAGTGGTTGATATTAATTGTAAGTTGACGAGTGAAAAGGGGAAAAAAGATGAGCCGAAAGGGAATTTCAGCTGGCTAACCTTCTAGAGAGGGTTGGAAAGGGACACAGTGTGAGAGGTAACAAGTGGAGGAGAAAAGAATGTGTTGGGTGAGATTGAGTAGAGGTTATATGCAATTAACAAGAAACTTGAGGAACTGAGGCCGCTATAGAAGCGGTAGAAACGGTAAGTGGAAGAGATAATGCGTCAATGAATAAGAGGTTTAAGTTTATTGGTGGGTGAGATTTGGGGAACCAGTTAAATGACGTTCTCTTGAATACGTCTTATGACGTTTGTGTGTTGCAGCAGCACCATGTTAGATATGAAATAGGGGAAGTATTATTTGAGAATTGTAGGAACTTCGGAATGAGATTCACAAGAAGATAACGAACAATCAGATGATACATAGATTGGACGCATAGAACGAGGAGTTGAAATAGGAGATTCTTATGCCAGATTTAGTAAAATGCCTTAATATCAACTACAAGAGCATTGTTTCTGAAAGTTTCTCGAAATTTTCAAAAGACATAAACCACATCAAAAATTGATAGCTGTTTACTTAATAACTTGGCGTTTCTTGATTATAAGCATTTTTCAAAGAATTCATTGGCCTCATTTGCTTTAGAGATGTTTGGAGAATGTTGGTTGTGACATTCTTAGAATATTTATAATTAAAAATCAATGTACAGGGTGTCCACAAAGTCTGGCTACATGGAGTAAATAAAATTATAACATAAACAATTAAATATAAGAAATAATAATTTCTTTAAGTATGTGATAATCCCCATGTACCCAGACTTTGTAGACATCCTGTAGAATCTTTAACACGGTTTACCCAGATCCAGAACTTACTTTCTATTCTCCAAGTGAAGTGAGAAAACCTACACCAACTTTTTATTTTCATCTGTAATTGTACAGTCCTTAACTGCAGAACATAAAAAAATGGGACGAATTTACAGAATTGTTTTTCATGTCAAAATAAAGGTAGAAGCTAAAAATAAATTGATAATAAGCAACAATGAATATATTAATAAATAACGAGATAACGAAAATATTACAACGATGACAGATTGTAAAAAGTTATTGATGAGTTTTCTTCCAAATATGGCCATTGACTGTAATGATTAGATCGCTGAATATACATATCAATAAATCTATTGCGTCAGATAAGAACAAAGATTATAAAACTGAACATAACAATTTGCTTGGAAACCACTTCGAGTAAACAAGGTTATTTTACAGGTCGAACCTATGTCCCAATGAATGTTGCTCCGTGTTCGATCCCATAACGTGATACTTTAGGGAAGTGTAATTTGTCATAAACTTGGATCACCCAAAACAGATGATCAAAAATTGGGTAAAAAAACAAATCTTTACAAATAGAAAAGATTTTGAAAACAAAAAGCGGTGGATTTAATTCCTTTAAAGCCCCTTTACTTTCTGAGATCATGTCCCAATGAGGATCTCTTTGCCTTTCAATATTTCGTTGTCTATGTTCCAGTCAAGTGTTGAAGTCAATCACTGGTTTTGTGCCAGAGAAAGAAACTATTGTTATTGTCATTTTTAGGGTAGTGGGTTGGTTCAAACAGTAATGTGCCAAAGAAAATTGCGTTTACATCTCATTGTTGTGATGCTATGATCAAGACATGAGTTCTTATCAAATGAAATGAAGCTGGCAAGTGATGTCCAATTAGAAATACCCGCTTAAACTTATACTTTACTGTTTGAATGTAAAGCAATTTTCTCCCAACACTAACACATATAGAATCTTATACATTTACTTAGTAATTCTTTTAACTCTTTTCCAGCAAGTACAGTGAAAGTTATGCTTCTCTGATGTTGTAGGAATGATACTGAAACACGTTTAAAACTTTCCCGCACTTGCCAGGTGTATAAACAATATTAGGTATTGATTAATATTGGTTTTCTTGTTTTAGGCATCCCACTTCAATTATGCTAATAAAAACATCCTTTTATTTCCTGGTGTGTGTGTGTGTGTGTGTGTGTGTGTGTATACAATCTTTAAAACAGGGGTACTATGGACATGATTTCTGCGAGACACAACTGTCAAAAACGTATGGAGCAGCAGGTATCTCCATATCAGAACATTTTTGACTTATGGAAAATTCTTCGGAAGACGGAATATCCACCAAAATTTACGAATATGTTTAAGGAACTATATCGTTACATGAATACTCACGTCTCATTTAGAGAGGAAATTTGTTAATGAAAGTATTACATGCAATGAAGTTAATCCGGTCGATATCACAGCCTCTGTGTTATTTTCATTAAACTCGGGTAAGTTTCTTACACAGCTGAAGAATATAATGTTCGTATCCACCCCAAAGAATCTGAAGGGATTCAACTGTAAGTCTAGGACTTCCAAGCTTTGATTGGAAGGGTGCTTTATGTAGATACCGCTGATTTGTTGTACATGCAGAAAATGATATGACACTTATAATGGATAGCTTTTTCAGCTGTATGTGTAACATTTGTCCCCACATTAATCTTGGAGATAATGGTAATATTCATTTTGCACCGGATGAGCTTCATATTATACTAAGCATCTTCGTGAATGGACACTTTTTTTATATCTTGAGGTACTTTACCAAGAGATGGGTCCCTTAAGGATGAAATACACTCACGAATTCCAAAGGCTTGTACGGTCTTTGGCAAATTGAAAAATAACGTGTGGTCAGATTGTGGCATCTCAATTCAAAACAAAATCAATATCTATATGATATGCATGTGTTAAGGCGTTCATACTTTATTTGTCCGAAATACGGACAACTTACAGATGACACCTCAAGATGCCAGAGATATTTTCTCCAAAAATATCTGAAGGGCGTATTCAAAAATCAAGCGACAAACTTTAGCACCAGACTCTAAGGTGCAGCAATGAGATGTCTATCGCACTCTTACAAAGAATTGAATCACAGCCCATCACTAGTCAAAAACACTTGGCAGGAAATTGAGCGAATGAATAATGAATAACTCCGAAAACAAATTTTCTACGGTGAATTGGATATTAAAAATCTCCTCACATAGTACGCCAAAAAATATAGGAGTCATTTAAAATAAAAGGAAAACCTAGCAATAAATGTAAGTATCAAAATACACATTTGCCTTGCCTTGTGTGAACCCTGGCGCCTTCTAGTTGAATGATACCATCTTTGTAACAAGCCCCAAAATCGTAATGATTCTGGACAGAAAATTGGCTAATTAATTAGTTGTATCCTCTTTTTTTAGCTGTACATGTCCTTCACCCTTCTTTTGAATTGCGTGTGTGCGTGTGTGTGTGTGTGTGTGTGTGTGCGTGCGTGCGTGCGTGCGTGCGTGCGTGTGTGTGTGTGTGTGTGCGCGCGCGCATTCAGAAATTTATATTTTTTCACACGCTCTAGCACACTCGGACATGGAAAGACTTTTCGCTGAGGAAATAATCTCAGAAGATAATTCTCTTCCAACGCGACATGTGTGAAGATACATGGGATTATGAATAACGTCACTGGATGGTGAGATGCATGTATTTCAACATTCTTTCGCGTCGGCAACTACGAACACCAAATACGTACTGTATGCTGTTCCAATATACGAACAATATGTAAATACTTGCATCTATATATATATATATATATATATATATATATATATATATATATATATATATAT
>NC_068984.1:23373499-23375874 GCF_001194135.2 Octopus bimaculoides
ATATATATATATATACTAGCTGAGGTACGCGGGAGCGGGGATATTCCCAGTACCCAATACAATGCCTAATTTCTCTCAGACGGAAAATGAAAACAAGACATAGGACAAATAATAGAAGGCGTAAGCAAATTCATTCACGAAACAACAATACAAATGAATACGTGTGGAATCGGAAAGTAACAATCATTTGGTCATATGACTGGAAAGCTGCAAATATATAATCAATGGAAACATCAAGAATGTAATTGTAAAGGAGTGCTATGGAAAAAAATAAAACATAAATGTTTGAAAAGTAAACAAAAAAATTATTTAGAGAAAAGAGATTTTATACTTACAAAAAAGTCTGGAGTGCAGAGGCGAAAACGTGGCGGTCATAATCGTCGTAAGATGCTATGAGGAGGGAAATAAAGCATACGAAAATGACGATTTTCGTCATTTCGGGAAAAATCGTCTTGCAGCCCAAAACAAAAATTTTAATTGCACATGCACTTAATTTGACGACTGTGTTCCATGGGTATAGTTCCACTGTTCTATATTTAAGAGATGATGAATTATGTACATTATTTACATTATTTACATTATTTGTGTCCTCATCTTGTTTGTTGTTAACACAACGTTTCGGCTGATATACAGTTGATGAAGGCTGGAGAGTATATCAGTCGAAACGTTGTGTTAACAACAAACAAGATGAGGACAAATATCCGTCAAATGTAAATAATGTATATAGTTTCACTGATCGTGAGAATCAAATATCGATTGCAACGGTTAGAACTGACAATTTTAAGTGCAGGTGTTAAGAAAATACATGTTACAGCTGAACATTTTAACGCCAGAAAAATTTAGGCCAAATTTCGTTAATCAGTTAATCAAAGATCATCTTACATTTAGAGCATCCTTAGCGCATATTCCATTTGTGTATAAAATTTCGAGAAAATCGGTTAAAAACTTTAAAAGTTATAGCAGAAAATTACATTCATATGAGAATTTGCATTGAAATGTCCTATTGGGTTTTGAAAAATCGATGCTGATTAAAAATTATCGATTTTTTTTTTAAATTCCAAGTGCGTATGTTACCGCATGGCATAATCCCCACACACGTGTCAAATTTCATCAAGATCAGTTGGAAAGTCTCGGAGGAGTTAAAGTAAGAAATTCACAAACACACATACACACAGCCACAAACAGACAAAAAATGTTATTTATGTATATAGATATATAGTCAATTCGATGAACAAACAATTAAAAAAAAATGAAAAAAAAACAAAAAAGAAAGAATGGAAAGAGGAAAAAACGAACGTGAGGACGCGCACATCAATTATATTAATGAAAGGTGAAAGGAGAGAGTTTTTAATGTTTCGAGCATGGCTCTTCATCAGAAAGGAGAAGAGGAAAAGTCCAAAGAAGAAGAAGGAAATCGCCTACGGCCCACATGTGGTTACTTTTATGAACATAGATAGATAGATAGATAGATAGATAGATAGATAGATAGATAGATAGGTCGAGCCAGTCTCTTGCTACAAGTGAATCTGAGAACAGCAAGAGACTGACTCGGCCAAAATAAAAATATTCATTACAAAAATTATTTTATAAATAATTACATAAATAAAGTATCTATATAAATGAATAAGATTCAGCAGTTGCTGGATCATATTTGCTTAGGTGATTATGTTATTTATGTAAATATTTTATAAAATATTACGATGTACTTGCATAGTAAGTGACGTGATCTGAGCTCGTGTGCTGAAACAGAAACAATTGCAGCGTGGAAGGTGTTTATAAGCCATTTATAAACACACAAAGATAACGTTATATTCACTTCAACATTTAAACTTAATATGTCAAAATAGTTTGATAAATTAAATTTAAATGTTGAAGTGAATCTAAGACATTTTTTTTTGTGTGTGTGTGTTTTTAAATGGCTTCCACGCTGCAATTGTTTTATAAAATAATTTATGTAATATTATGATATGTAAAACTCAGTAACTAACAGCTGTTACCACTGCACAGAAGAAATTGTTCTGTTCTGTAGTTAAAGCCTGTTCATTCCATCTTCTTGGTACATACATACATACATACATACATACACACACTCACGTGCGTGTGTGTGTGTGTGTGTGTGTGTGTGTGTGTGTGTGTACGAGGTGTGCTGAAAAGTCGCTAGCTTTGTGCAAAAGAAAATACAAGACGATGAGTTAATTATGATTTTATTCAACATATTCCTCTCTCGGATTCACACTTATTTCAGTTCTTCTAAGCCCTGTAAAAGAACTCGTAAGGTTGGGCCTCCAGTCAGGCCTTTTGTGATGCCCTTAAAGCCAGGAACTTTTCAGTACTCACTCTCGTAGTGTGTACACACACACGCACACACATGCATA
>NC_068984.1:23376483-23380357 GCF_001194135.2 Octopus bimaculoides
ATATATATATATATATATATATATATATACATATATACGATGGACTTCTTTCAGTTTCCGTCTACCAAATCCACTCACAAGGCTTTGGTCGGCCCGAGGCTATAGTAGAAGACACTTGCCCAAGGTGCCACGCAGTGGGACTGATCCCTGAACCATGTGGTTGGTAAGCAAGCTACTTACCACGCAGCCACATGTATATATGTATGTATGTATGTTACAGAATTTATCTTATCTATGAAGCTTTAGATCATTTAAATTTGGGAATAATTTCAATATATTCATATCTATTTTCGCTTAACGTTCATATTCTGCCAACAGACAGACTTGCATATACATGCGCATACATGCACAGACGGTCAAACACACTCATACATACACTGATACATACACGAACATTCGTATTCTTCAGAGATAGAAATCTAACTGCGTAGGTGCCAAATCTTCTAAACTGCCCTCCTTCCTCTTCTCCCTCCCTCCCTCTCATCTTCTGTTTCCCTTCTCATTATTCTTCACCTCTTCACCTGATTCTTTCTCTTCTTTTGCTATCTTCAATGTCTAGCACACATTTTGCCCATCTGCCATTCGACGTCACCAGCTCGCTCTCTCTCTCTCTCTCTCTCTCTCTCTTCTTTCCTTCTCTTTATATCTACCTTTCTCTCCAATAATAATAATAATAATAATAATAATAATAATAATAATTATTATTATTATTATTATTATTATTATTATTATTATTATTATCATTATCATTATTATTATTATTATTATTGTTGTTGTTGTTGTTGTTGTTGTTGTTGTTATTATTATTATTGTTGTTGTTATTATTATTATTGTTGTTGTTGTTGTTGTTATTATTATTATTATTATTATCATTATTATTATTATTATGTCCTTCCACATTTTCAAATTTTAAATCCTAGAAGTTCATATAACGTTTACCATTCTTTCGCTTTTATTTCTCTCCCCACCCCCTTTCATCTTAGCCTTCGTTCTCTCCGCTTCCTCTAAATGCCACCTTCTCTATTTTCTATCCTTTTTTTCCTCTCTCTTCTGTCCCCCAATTTATAAACTCCTCTCTCTCTCTTTTCTCTCTTACTCTCTTTCTCTCTCTTTCTTTGTCTCTATTGCCCCCTCTCTCTTTCTCTCCTCTGTCTCTGTTTCGCTCTCACCCTCCCATTCGTTCTCACTTCTCCTTTTCTTGGATCTGGTCAGTACCTCCTACACCACAATTATTTTTCCTTGAGTTCACAAACACACATACACACCCACAAACTAATGTATACATGCAAACCTGGACGTGCACAGACATATATAGACACAAAAACACACGGACCTACACATTAATACAAGCTTCCCCATCTTTCTCTCTCTCTCTCACTCTCTCTCTCTCTCTCTCTCTCACACACACACACACCTGTATGGGTATGTCTGTATTTTGACTTTCTATATTTCTACCTGTCTATCTGGTTGTTTCTCTCTCTGTCTCGCGGTCTCTCGTTCTCTCTCTCTTTCTCTCTCTCTCTCTCTCTTTCTCTCTCTCTCTCTCTGTATATGTATGTAAGTATGTTTGTACGTATGTTATGTATATATATATATATATATATATATATATATATATATATAACACACACACACATATATATATATATATATATAACACACACATACGAACATATTTACATACATATATACACACACATATGTCTTATTTTCTCTGTATATATTCTACTGATGTATATGTGTGTGTGTGTGTGTGTGTGTGTGTGTGTGATTGTTTGTTTTATTGAAATCTATAGAGTCAGGTCTGCTGTCCGAAGACAGCTTCCACCTTTCTTCCCAATCATCTCATTGACCATGAAAAAAGGTCATAATACTGCGCTTTCCGTTCTTAGACGGTGTGGTGGTGGGGATCTATTATTTTGTTAGTATCCACATGTGTCAAGGTGTTACGTTTCCAAAACTGCCTTATGTACGGAACGAAATTGATGATATAATCAACATTTTTAACATAATTAAACAATATGACATATAATACTTAACTATGGAACAAAAATCAGACATAATCGAAAAATTTAACATGACATGTCCGAATGTCACAATTTCAATTATCTTAACTATTGAAAGAAATATAAGAAACAATAAAAAAATCTTTAACATAACGAAATAATATTATGGAGACCCATAAAATTCCTGCATCAAAATATAACACGTAGTATTTCCACCAGTCTTGCTAGTAAAGATAAATACAAATGTATGTACGTACGTACGTACGTGTGTGTATATCTACTTTTTAACCCCGTGAAAACATCTTTTCCGGTTGGTTATCAACACATAATCTGTGTCCGAGACATACTGTAAGGGGGTTTACCAATTCCTTCTAACCGTTAGCAGTAGCAGTAGACCAATAGATTTTGGGTGATTTCCCGTCTTCAGTTCGTCGATAGCCAGTTGGAAAAGATGTTCTCCTGGGGTTACAAAGTAGCAACATAGTCCTATGCAGGACTGCCACGTTATGTTGGCAAATAAAGTTTACAACATAGTACTGTTACTACATAGATCTCATTCAAAGATTGAAAACTAGTATAAGTAGTTAAGCCTGTACCCGGTCATAGAGTGGCCAATGGTTTCGCATCCACAAAGGCCTTAGCCCCGTGGACGTCTCATCAGGCTCAGAAGCTGAAGACAAATGTAACTCTTCGCCGCTGGGAGGCAGGAATCTGTTACGGTCATTTGGTCAGTTAATCACCAAAGAATAAATAGTGTAGGGTCAGTCTTCGATTTTAGAGTCAGACGAGATGTTCACGGGGCTAAGGCCTTTGTGGAAGCAAAACCATTAGTCACTCTATGACCGAAAATAGACTTAACTACTTATAAATACATTACTGCTCTATGCTTAATAGTGTGCCTCTTTTTCGAATGTATGATACATTGACGATATATATATATATGTGTGTGTGTGTGTGTGTGTGTGTGTGTGTGTGTGTAAAGAAAACAAAAACTGGAACAAGAACGTAACAGGCGACAACAAAACATCTGGATGGTTAGAAGATACAAAAAAGGACAGGAAAAAACAAGGACGAGTCATTCTTAGTTTTCTATCCTCAGTCGAGTTCCAGATTTTCTCGGCAGTTTCGGCCGGTTACACTAGTTACTGGTCCAATTTGGCCGGCTCCAAGAAAATCTAAACTACTCATGTAATCATTGCTTATTTTGTCAGACTAAAATATTCTCTCGAAAGGCGTAGTTTGGTCTCGTAAACAAGTTCAAAACTCCAATATCTTCCCTGTCAGCAAATTGGATGCCCAGAATAACCACACAACTATGCTTTCATTCTGGTGATCTTGATGTGTTTCGAATACATGTCTGATATCTGTTTAGGACAGTGGTTCTCAACCATTTTTGCCTATAGACCCCCTTCACTCATATTTTAGCCCTCCTGAACCTCCACAGATTATAATAAATTATAAATAATATAAATTATAATAAATTATAAAAAATATGGTTGAAAGGGGATAAAGAAAAAGTTAATACTATATAAAATGGCGCAATTAAAAACAAAAAATGAAATAAGGTTGCTTTGTTGCAGGAGGTTGTAGTGGCAGTCAATTGGAGAAGGGCGTTGTGTTTAGTCCAAAGGGGATAGTTGTTCGTGGATTAAAAATATAACGCTGTTCCAGGCAGAGTCGCGAGTGTGTAGATCTGTGGTACAGAGCGAGGCCAAACACAGTGATTTTAGAGATATATATTGCGCAGCAACAAACTAAGTATAGCAAAAAGCTTTTTCATTGAAATTCCGTTAGTCATTAAACCTTTTAGCAAACAGCTGACTTACGACGCAGTGCATAAGATACAAATGAAGAACTACTCCGTTTTT
>NC_068984.1:23381397-23382525 GCF_001194135.2 Octopus bimaculoides
GGGGAGATAGGGAGGAGGAGGAGGAGGAGGGGGGTGTATATAGGCTCGACTGCCGGCTGCGAAGCATCCCTTATATTCCCATCTCATGGCATTCACCTTTTACGTTCATCTCCTATGTTCCTGCCTCTAGGCTTTCACTCTACACACGCCAGCTCAACTTGATTCGTCTTTATTGGTCGAAAGATACCTGTTGTTATTTTCCTGTTGTTTGTATTTGTAATTGTGTAACATATTCTCTGCATTTTTGTCTTTGTTGTCGTACACATTCGCTTGCTTTCTCCCCAAAAATTTAATGCTATTAGCTTAGATTTGGGGGGGGGGCAACCAGATTTGAATAGTCTCAAGTGTAACCAGCTGAAACTGTAAGGATGCAACAAAATCTCAAATCACACCTCATGGTCTTAAGTCATGGTTGTGCTGGATCAAAGCAACAACCATGCGCCTAACAGTACACCCTTTCACATTGCACCTCCTCACATTGTATCACAAAGATAAAGCACAGCACATTCAGGCCAACGAGATAAAGGTAACCCCTGCAGCTCATAGGGCGAGCAACCCGGTTGCCATGACCAATAAGTGAACGAGATCACATTTCCTTAAATGGGTCACCAGTCCGTCGCAGAGTTAGCCATTTACAGATGAGTAGACTGTAGCAACGTGAAATGATGTTTTGCTCAAGAACACAATGTACCAGCCGGTCTGGGAATCGAAACCAGGATCTTGTGATTGTGAGTACAACGCTTTAACTATTAGGCCAACACAGCCAACGACCGACAAAATAATAATATCGAAATCGTCTTCAAATCACACCTTATACTGTCCTAGATATTCTTTAACTTGTTTCAGTCATTTGGCTGCGGCCATGCTGGAGCACCGCATTTAGTCGAAGAAATCGACCCCAAGACTTATTCTCTGTAAGCCTAGTACTTATTCTATCGGCCTCTTTTGCCGAACTGCTACGTTAGGGGGACGTAAACACACCAACATCGGTTGTCAAGCGATGGTAGGGGACAAACTCAGGCACACGCACAGACATACACACACACTCTCTCTCACACACACTCTCACACACACATACACACACACATACACAAATACATATATATATGTAACATATACATATATATA
>NC_068984.1:23382857-23385636 GCF_001194135.2 Octopus bimaculoides
AAAAAAAAAAAAAAAAAATGTAGAAATAAAACAGGAGGGTCGCGAAGGAATGCATTTGATAAATCCATGCCGATTCGTTACGTAAACAAAGGAGTTGACATCACTACAACCTATCCTCTCATTTGCACGTCTTCACCTATTTCCCTGTCATTCCTTACGTATGACTGTACGTCTCCGTCTGTCACTCTCTCTTTCTCTCTATCTATATCTGTCTATCTTCTTCCCTCTTTTCGTCAACCCTCCGCCAATCATAAATCACAATGACCACCCTGACAACCAATTCAGTTACTCGTTTACTTCCTCGTATTCTCTCACATTCTTTTCTACCCCCACATATTTCTCTTTTTGTCACTGTGCTTATATCTACAGCAATCCCTTGACTATTGCGGTTGTTACGTTCCATCCCCTACCCAGGTTTCGTAGGTGAAAATCCGCGAAGTAGAAACAGTACTGTACTATATATATTTTTTATTATCATTTTTATAATTTGTATATATTTATTTTATTACAAATGCAAAATAACACCACGGAGAAATCGACGTAAGCTTAAATAATAAACCGCGATAGGTGCGTCGCGATATGGCACAAGATTACTGTGATTCCTTCTCTCAGCATTTACACACACACACACACAAACAAACAAATGTATGAGTGTCAATATGTGCCTAACCCTCCGGTGGTGCGATGGGGTGTCTCATACCCCATGTGACGTTTTTATATGAGTATTCTACATCTGGTAGCAGTGATAGTGTTATCTTTCCGTGTAATTTCTTGGCACACTCCACTGAGTTCATGCACAACTCCACTCAGTTACTTGCTAAGTGATGAGAAGTGGGCACACGTGGTATTTGTGTCTGGGGTTGTGCACATCCCACCATATCATTCACTGTATTCTTTATTGACAGGTACATTTTTGTTTCCTTTTCTTTATTATTGTTTATTTCACTTGTTTATTTTTATATTTGAAAGGCTGATAGTTTCTCGTATAAAATTATATATTATTGTCAAGGAGTGGCTGTGTGGTAAGTAGCTTGCTTACCAACCACATGGTTCCGGGTTCAGTCCCACTGCGTGGCACCTTGGGCAAGTGTCTTCTACTATAGCCTCGGACCGACCAATGCCTTGTGAGTGGATTTGGTAGACAGAAACTGAAAGAAGCCCGTCGTATATATGTACATATATATATATATATGTATGTGTGTGTATATGTCTGTGTTTGTCCCCCAACATCGCTTAACAACCGATGGTGGTGTGTTTACGTCCCCGTAACATAGCGGTTCGGCAAAAGAGACCGATAGAATAAGTACTAGGCTTACAAAGAATAAGTCCTGGGGTCGGTTTGCTTGACTAAAGGTGGTGCTCCAGCATGGCCACAGTCACATGACTGAAACAAGTAAAAGAGTAAAAGAGTAACTGACCAACTTTTTTTTTGTTATTAGATGGTCCTGAATGCCATGAAAATGAGGAATCTTTCCTCTCAGATTCGCAACGGACTACGAAAGACAAATGGAGAAATTGAGAGATATGGTTGAGAGAGAATTAGACATAGAAGAATCGGGATCATTTCTTGATGAAGAACCAGATGAAGAGGAATCTGAAGAGGAAGAAGAGAATATAGCTGAGGAAGAAGCAACAGACGAAGAAATGACATGAAGAGGGAGGAACTGAAGCAGATGGCATGTTGCAGACATCACTAGATGATCCTTCAGAAGAAACAGATGAAGCTAATGGCGAAGATGAACAGCAAGCTACCAGGAACACAGAAAAACAGTTTATAGGCAAAAATTATAAAACTCTCTGGAAAGAAGTTCTCCCAAGTCTTCCACAGTGTACACGCGCACACAATGTATACCAGGATTCACCAGGACCAAATGGAGCAGCGAAACATGTGTATACTGCAGAGGACTGCTGGTCTTTGTTTCTCACACAAGAACTTCTGAATGAATTAGTAGCTTGCATTAATATCTACATTGACAGTAAACAAGGAAAATATAAAAATAAGTCAAAAGAGAGACATACTAATGAAAGGGAGATGAAAGCTGCAATAGGATTGTTTTATCTGTTAGGAGTTTTTTTGTAGAGGTAACCGAATGAATAAGGAAGATGTTTGGGCAGCCGATGGTACAGGAATTGAAATTTTTCCGTAGTTCTCTATAGTCCAGATTCAATCAATGTAGAACTCTTTATACATGTGCGCATCACGTGTTTGTGATTGTTTTTCCCCGCTTGGCAGTTTGTTTACTTCTATGTAATTTAGTGGTTCGGCAAAAAGGTTCCGATAGAATAAGTACCAGGCTTTAAAAAAATAAGGACAAAACCCGCTCGAAGCAGTACACCAGCATGGCCGCAGTCAACGATTGAAACCATTTAAAGAATAAACGAATAGAAGAATATATATATATATATATATATATATATATATTGATTGCGGCCATGCTGGAGCACCACTTATAGTCGAAGAAATCGACCCCAGGACTTATTCTTTGCAAGCCTAGTAGTTATTTTATCGTTCTCTTAGTTACGGGGCGTAAACACACCAACATCGGTTGTCAAGCGATGGTGGGGGACAAGCACAGACACACAAAAATACAGACACAGAAATACATACATACATGTATAACTACAAAGATAATCTGAAACTCGACTGACGAAAGAAAACTCCGAATGACCCGCCCTTGATTTTTCTTGTCCCTTTTGCATCATCTAACTGTCTGGATGTTTTGTTGTAGCCTGTTGCGTTCTTGTCCCATTTTTTTGTATTCTCATATATATATATATA
>NC_068984.1:23386272-23387436 GCF_001194135.2 Octopus bimaculoides
GCCACGCAATGGGACTGAACCCGGAACCATGTGGTTGGTAAGCAAGCTATTTACCACACAGCCCTCCTTCTGTATGTATGTATATATATATATATAAATATATACGCGTGTGTGTGTGTGTGTGTGTGTGTGTGTATACATATATCACACATTGTTTGTCTTTTCTTTCCTATTATCTGCCTTCCATTTCTATGTCTGCCATACAAATCGCCACGTCCACCATTACAATACAACCATTCACTTAACTATTCACATATTTTTCTCCTACTCCAAATAGCCTGTCTTTCTTTGTCTGTCTTTCTGTCTGCCTCTCCGTGTGTGTCTGCGTGTGTATGTGTATATGTTTATGTATGTATATATGCACATACATGTGTATCTACGCACACACACAAACACACACACATTCACACAAAGGCACCCACACACTCAACCACCCATACACACACACGTATACACAGTGTTTGTCTAGTCACGTCGCCTATAAGTAGATACATGCAACCACTGCGATGACCACCACTATCACTACAACCCATTCTCTCTTTTGCTCCCCCTTTTGTATCTTGCCTCTCCCTCTCTCTCTCTTTCCCCCTCTCTCTCTGTCGCTCGTTCCTTGTGCACCTCTCATTCTCTTATACACGACCCACACACCACTACGACGACCACCAAGAATATATTCCCCTACATTACCATCATCAGTACTATAACGCCCACTTACCACCATACCACCGCTATCACATTCACCAATACCATCCCAGTGTCACTATCATACACCCAGACATACCATCCTGGGTGTACGATGGTTGTTCGTGGGTACTGATTAACACCCACGACTAATCATATACCCCACGTTGTCACAGATTCCAACCTTATACTACTATTACCCCAACCATTACCACTACTGTTAATACCACTAGCGTATTACTACTTATACCATCCATAGAGCCTATACCACCACCACCACCACCAGAGTTTTCTCTCCGCCGCTATCATCACCAGATACATAGGATGAACCAGTGACATCAGCGATGTTTCTAGAACAGCGTATTCAACCATCGACCAAACTGACGCACGTGTTAAGACTTGTGTAGTAAGATACAATTGTACACAGCGCCTCTTGTTTGTCTTCCTCTTCCTCCGCCTCTTCCCCCTCCTCCTCCCCTCCCC
>NC_068984.1:23389309-23393438 GCF_001194135.2 Octopus bimaculoides
ATAATAATAATAATAATAATAATAATAATAATAATAATAATAATAATAATATTAGGGACTAAATCCAAAATTACAGGTAAAAACTCAATTAAAATAATATATATATTAGTTGACATTTTAGTCGAAGAAATCGATCCCAGTAATTTTTTTTTAAAGCTTGGCACTTTATCAGTCTTTTTTGACGAATCACAACAACACACACGCGCGCGCACACACACGTAGTGGGACTGAACCCTGGACCACGTGATTGGAAAGCAAGCTTATTACCACACAGCAACGCATGCGCCTGTCTGTTTGTTGTCTGTCTGTCTGTCTGCTAAATATCAGAGGTTTTAGCCCGAATCAGAGGTGCTGGAAATTGATATTAAACTTCACTTGCCTTTGAATAAATAACATTGTTCGATGTTAGATGAAGGCTGCTGGTCATTTCTACTTGTCCTCAAAGGGGAGCTGGAATAACAAAAGGTTAAGCAATCCTCTCATAGAGGCTCCCCCATTGGATGGTAAAGCACCAGTAATACCCCCATGCACCACCTCCACTTATGCATGATTGTCACAACCTTCAATCTCTTCTTTCTTTAAATACAAATACCGCAATTGTTGCAGACACTACACTGGAAGAGAGACTCGACAAGCGTTCTAGATGCCTTTTGAAGAAATGGAACGAATACTGAACAGATCAGAGACATTCATGCCATACTTGTCTATTCTAGAGATAGGAAACTGAGGAAAATTTGACTACTATTCTTTGACATGCCGAAAGACCACTTACAAGCTCCCTAGAATACAGTTTAGAAAAGGCACAAATACCATTACATCTTATGTTTCCTTCAGTTATTTATCATATAGAATTCTGTAGACTAGACATAGATTCTGAGCTGAGCCATGATGAAGTTTTGATTCCAATTTGAAGTTAGTGTCAATCAGCAACGCCAAATAAGTGGCACCAAAACGGTTGTCCCAAAATGACTCATTCCTATCAATGTAATTATAAAAAACACTACCATCACAAATTCACATTTCTAGTCTCATGCATAGAAAACTGAAATGAAAAAATAGCGGTTATTGCCTGAGGTCGATTTTGTTGGCATAAACAGGTGTCGCTGTTGTTGTTTAATCCTAAACCGTTTCCAATGCCACAAATCTATCATCAAAAGCACTTCAACTGTGATCATCCTATATTTTCAGATATACTATAACTAGGACTACACTAACCAACGTCTCTTTCGTCTTTTAAAAGATAGTAAGGTGTACTTTAAGAGACACATGGTTTTATTTCTAGTAGCTCGATCAATGGCAAGGAATTTCTCTCGCAGTTCCGTCACCTACCACACAGATGGGTAATCTAATTCTTATCTATATCGTATTGTTTCACTCTTCGGTATTCAAATTCTATGTGGGTTTCTAACATTAACTCGAGATCACATATTTCGGATGAAGGCTGCTAGAATAAATTATTCTGTTGATGTAGTTCTATTTTTGTAACCAAGATGCTTTCCTAATATACTTGTTAATTTTGCCTAAGATAATTACAATGTGGAAGGCACATATTAGCTTTCAAAAACCCACACAGATTGCTATCTTTACTGAATCATTTATTATTTAGTGTCCAAATTTTCGATTCCACTACATCTCTCGTGTCAGGGACCCGGTTGCAGTTGGTGCAACGAAAATTTTGACACCAAATAAATGTTTAAGTGACGTGAGGCGTATTTGTGTGATTTTGAATGGCTAATTTGTATTTTCCACACAGTAATTGCCTTAGTTACAACACAAGATCCCAGATCATATCACTTGCCTATCAAATACACCTCTGAAATTTATCTAAGATATTTCACTGTTTACTCCTCTCTCTCTCTCGGCTGGATTTATTACCCTACTCATGAAATTTTATGTGGTCTCTGACCATGAAGCACGCTTCATGCATTGCTAAAACTTCTATATAATTCAAATGAATTTTCTGAGCTATGGTTTCTGCTTAATGTTAATACTGTTCTATGTATATGCGATGTTCTTGCTACTGGTTTTAGTGATATTCTCATAAATTTACCCTTGATGTTTGGTATTTTCTACTTTTTAAAGTTGTTCGTTTTATCAGAAAACGTAAAGGTCTTAAATTTCTGAATGTGACTCTAGTTTGTTGGTGTACTTACGGAAATGAATGTTTGTTGTCAAGTCTAGCAGGCTGGTTTCCAGGTTCCTACGCCTTTAATTTTGGGTTAATGGTTTTCGCTCCACTATCACAGTATTCTGTTACTGTTACGGTTTTATTAGAAAAGTATAAGAAAAAGTGGTTTTCTTTTTATCTCATACGCCATTGGTTGATCAAAAACAGAAAGCCACAACTCTGTCTAATTATATATGGTAGTTGAAAGATATCAACATCAGCTGAAAATAAAATGGAAACTATAGGAACTAAGTAGACAATATATAAACGCACAAAGCCATGCTATTTATACTCTGCGAAGAAGAGTATTATAGAGAATAACATCGAAGACACAAAAGAATTTCAATACAAATTTAGTATTTTTTAGCAGTAGCTACCACTTCTATAAATTTCTGTGGAAAGGAAGGAAATTAAAACTACAACTAAATAGAAATGTTTGGCTAAACGTGAAGAGTATATTAATTCCAATTTGATAAAAATATTAATTAACTCAGCTGGGATTGAAATCCAACTTCTTAGTAAATGCATTGAAACTATATAGGTGTCAAAATATAAAACTACAAATCCCCAGCAATGAAATGAATGGATTACTGGAAGAGTTGTTTCAACGGTATAAGCAACAAGAATATTTTATATGTTGACTAACTTTGATATTGTTCATCTTTGTCCTTCCAACCCACATCCTTATTCATCCAGCACCTTCACTTCCAAGCTTTCCAAAATTAATAAGAAAATAAACTATAATACCCTATAGTTTAACCCGCCTTTCTCTCTGAATGACAAAACTAATGACGCAAAAGCTTTGTTAGCCCTCATTGACAGATGCTTTACATTAAACCAGTATTGGAAGTTATTCACACTGCATGCTTAAAAGTATCTCTTTACAACGTACCCATTTTAAGCGAGATAATGCGAAGTTCATAGGAAATATAGAGATATAATCCTTGAAGAATATTGCAAAGCAGGCAGTAATTTATTTATAATGGTAATAATGACATCATTACAAAACGTAGAAATGACAGGCAAATTTCAAAAGACAATATTTCATCTACGTTCAATCTTTGCGGAACGAAGGAGAATGTCACAGTTCTTATAAGCTATATATGGAAATTGAGAGACAACGAAGCTAAGACTTTTGACAGCTTTGGAGAAATAGTGAAGCAAAACATGGTATACATCAATCGTTCAAATATTTGAAATTTATGTATCACAAATGTTGTGTGTGTATGCGAGTGTGTATGTGTGTGTGTATGTGTGTGTATGTGTATGTTGTGTGTGTGTCCGTGTGCGTGTGTGTGTGCGAGTGTCTGTGTGTAAGCGCGTGTGTCTATATGTAAGCGCGTGTGTCTGTGTGTGCGTGTGTGTGTGTGTGTTCTAAATAAACTGAAAATATCAATTGCTTAAATAAGTCTGAAAACTTCACCAAATACAGGCACATTTAATGATTCCTCGTAACTAAATTTAATCGTAAAATAAAACCCCGATGAAGACATAATACTCTGCTGTCGATCTAGCGTTACAGCGTAATGGACTTCTACTTACCACATTTTGCATTTCACATCTCACTTACACGCTTTTGATCCCTCTTAAATACTAGATATGCAACATGTAGCTTCGCATAACTGACTTGCGCACACGATCTACAACATGAACATCTTCTTTCGACCTAGCGGTACCAGACAACACCTACACATATCAAAATATATTCCACATCATTGTACATGGTGTATTCCCACGTAAAATCAAATACACACGCGCAAGCACACACACACTTACACGCGCAACCCGTTATCAATTCACGTTTAGGAATGTGCATGCTAAAATACCAGTAGAGTAACATATATATACTTACACGTAAAAGTCTACAATATGTGTGTGCAAGCATGTATATGCATACACACACACACACACACACACACACACACACACACACACACACACACACACACACACACACACACA
>NC_068984.1:23394014-23406413 GCF_001194135.2 Octopus bimaculoides
AACTAACAGTGGATTTTGACGTCGATTTACGAGTCAACCCTTCTCGGAGCCAAATACTCTCCAAAGGCAGTCATTCTGGTTTACTGTCTGTTCGATGTCAAAATTTCTTTTCATCAGCGAGCACCAGGTTAGGCAGCGTGCCTTCAGCCATCTAACGCAGGATAAGACTTCTCTCCAGTCTCATGGACTTATTAACTTGCTTAACCGCTTATTAACCGCTCATGACAGCGGATCATCTTGTAGAGTTGTGGGGACGTGAGAGCCTCCTCCAACACGCAATACATCGATGTTCGGCTTATTTTTGCTGTGACAGCCAGTTTTCTGACGGAACGACAAAGATTTTGCCGTATTTTTTCTCTGATACTGTTGATAAGCTGATGGATCCGCACGCTTTATTAGTAGGAGTAGGATAACTTTAAATATTTATGTTGACGAGGGAAGTTGGAGTCTAGTATATTAGAAAAGGATTTGGCTATGTTCCTAACATTTGGTAAGACAGGAGATCTATACCACAGAATAGAGTATCATCCACCGCTCTTTTTGATTGTTTAGGAGTAGTATAATCTATATTTTTAGAAATTAGAGGTGGATTATATGGCCCGTTATTGTTAGTTGTTTTAGGTTTTGACCTAGTGTTATATTTGTGCGTGTTGGGTCTAAGCTATATTAATCTGGGTTTTCCCGGGGTACTAGTATAGTATATGTATGGTTTGTTGTGATTAAGATGGTTAGCATGTCGTTGTGATATTACTTGAGATATATGTTGCTTGAGCCTAGTATCAAAGATGTATTTTATTTGTTGGGAGAAGCCGCTGGCAGTGAGCGCTTGGTTGTAATATGGAGCGTGGTTATTGAATATTTCTTAAGTGGATGATAGGTCAGATATACGAATCGAGATACCCTTAACTATATTATCAAAGGTGGATTTGTGGTAATTGGAATTAATGTTTAAGTACTTAAGGTACTGGTTAGAGTTGTGATATGGGGACTGTTGGGAGGTTTCTAAGTTTAAAGTGGCGGCTAAAAAATTAGTGGTTTTGTGTAAATTTTCAAAAGTAATAGATAGGTTGAGGTTAGAGAAACATTTGTGTAGATCTTTCCTAACTCGTTCTAAAGAGGATTTACTAACGCCCTTGGTGACTAGCAAAGCGTCATCTCAGTATAGACCTCCCTTGATGTTAGGGAAGTGTATTCGGAGCTGATGGAGTAAGTATAGTCCAACGACGTCGGTGATTTGGGCGGAGTTGGATGATCCCATTGTAATGTTAAAGATTTTGCTATAGTTATTGTTATTGTTATAGTGGTTGGCCCGGCACCAAAGTTTGTCCTCGATAGAAATGAGAGTTTCACGGGCATTAAGAATTAAGTTAATTTCTAGTGGGGTTAGGTTAGTTAGATTCATAGCTAGAAGGAGGGCTTGGTTCAGAAGTTTGGCAGAAATAGATGAATAGTAATTATTTATATTGAATTGTAGGAATGAAGAAGAGTTTTTGTTGTTCAAGAAATGGAACCATGTTATAACTTCACCTGTACAGAACCATAAATTGACGTTCAAGTTCTCCTTGACAACTGGTATTATTTTATCCAGAACGTTCTTGCTTATTCTTCCCAGGTCAGACTTGGTAGGGCATATGAGGCGTATCGATGGTTTTGTTATGAAGTCCTTCTTATGATCCGTAAGGTTAAAGTTTGGAGATGTAGGGCAGTAGAGTTCTGTGCGATCGTCCACGTGTATTTTGTTCATAAGCTTGCATTGGTTGGTGTTCATATTGTCAAGGGATGATACCGGTGCCAATTTATATGATTTGTATAGTTCATTCTTGATGAACTTGGTGTATTCCTCGATAGTAATAGGATATATGTTTCCCGTTTTAACTGAGAAGATGTGCAATTTAGGTGATGAAGTGATCTGTTTTATAGTTTGGAAAGGTTTCTTTTCTTGAAAGGGGTATTTATATTTAGAGAATTTAATGTTCCTAATCATATGAAGTATATCTGCTTCGAATTTGTCGGGCTGGGGATTGTAGGATATATATATATATATATATATATATATATATCACCGTGGAAAGTCATTTTAGCCAGTTAAGAACATAAAAATTTGCATTCACTGGTGTTTTGCTTCTTAACAGTACTATTTACTAGGAATATCAAAAAGGTTCGTCACCCTATCACGACCTGGATACTAATACTCTGAATGAAGAGATGTAGTGGTAGTGCATCAGTGGCTGGGTCGCAGAAGAGCGACGAAATTTAATGTGTGTATATGTGAGTGTGTATATTAATACATTATATATATTTTACGTATGAACACGCCAGGTCTGAGTGATTCCCGAGTTCGATCCTACCACGTAGTATTTTGGGCAGTTGTCATTTATCGTGGCTTCGGGACAGCCCCAGCTTTCGGAGTGGAAATAGGTAGACAAAAGCTCATTGAGAGTCATTGGATGTTTTTTTTAATCTGGAAATCTAAGATCCAGTCGTGTAACAGTGTCACACGTTATTCTACTCGTGAAGTGCAATAAGAGCACGTGTTTCTGTGGAATACTCAGCCACACACACAGTAATTCAATGAGCACGTAATTTAGTTGATCGAACAACTAGAATAGTCATCATCGAAACCAACGCAGATCCATATATTTTTTATTGAGACTTAACTGTTGTCAATGTTATCTCATTGATTCATACACAGTATCAAAGCAATAAAACTAGAACAACTCATAATGATTATTAACTCAGGCGGATGCCACAAATTTAAGGGAAGGGACTTAGTCGATTAAATCGATCCAGAATTGACTAATGCTTATTTCATTTGGTCGATCCCGGAAGAATGAGATCAGATCAGAAAATGTACATAAGTAAACACTGCAAGAAAAGTACTTTCGCTGTTGTACTGATTCTTTCAACCCTTTCCCTTGTAAGACAGGCTAATAAGATTGTACATGTGTAAATAACTCAATAATATATGGTAAATAATTCAATGATATGTAACAACACATAATTCTGTCATGTATAATAGCATTGATATATATATATATATATATAATGTATGATTAGACTTTTTTTTACCATATGACGCAATAAATAGCAAAAGAATACGATGATATATTACTACATAGAAATACTAAAACATATTTGGACATAAATGCTTTAAAGTTTGGTCAAATCAGCTTGTTGTCAGCGTTCGTATACATCTAGCAGATGGCGACATAGCGAATAGAATGTATTGCTATCTAGAATGATTCTGAGCGCTCATTTGACATTGACTCTCGAACAAATGGCCGAGTAATAACGTTATAAATGTCATAAGACCTAACAACTATGGAGAAAAAAGAAGAAACAACAAAAACTGTAAGGCAACTAAAAGTCTAAGCTGAAACTGGAACTACAAAATACTATGATAAAACGATGGCAAGAAAAGCCCTTACATAGCAAATTCTGGTATAAGCCAAACAGAAAACAAATAGACAAAGTAAAATCCCGGTTTGTAATTGCGGCACAAGATCAAAGCCTCCTCACCATAAACCAGCAAAAACACAAAATGAAGAAAACTACAATAAGTAACTGCAGAATATGTGGTGATGGGGAAGAAATAATAAATCATATTTTCTGTGGTTGTGATGTGCATATATATATATATATATATATATATAACTGTTTCATAGTTGGTTGATTGTTCTCCAGAGAAGTCGTACCTATATTCTCGCCCCACTAATCGGTAACATAGCATACTTAGCCACTATATAAAGCAATCATAAATTAGTCTAGCACAGTAGTGCTTAGCTCCATTTGTGTAGTTTTGCTTTCAATAGCTTGCCGTTTATTAAAGGATATCTATTTTCATGTATGACACAGTGTGAATCAAGTGAACTGAAATAAATGAAATTATATTTTTTGCATGAGTGCACGTACATATGCGAATACCACACACACACAAACAAGACATGTGTGTGCGTGTGTAATTATGCATAGATATATATGTTTGTATCTTTTTTCTTTCTCTCTCTCTCTCTATCTGTATACATATATATGTATCTATGTATGTATGTATGTATGATGTATATATGTATGTATACGCACGAATAATACACACATATGAATGCGTCTTCACATTTATATGTATCTGTGCCTGATATATGTCCCTATGAGACGGTAAGTGTATCTATTAATTCATGTCAAATCACTGTGTTTACCTCAGTTGCTAGGAAATGGACTAGCTATAAATACTTCCGTGCGAGTTTTTCATTTGTCTTGCTCTCATTTCCTGCTATGTTAGAACTTCCTGAAAGGAAAAGATGTTGTCTCTTCACAATACTACCATTAAATGAGTAAATATACTCAATAATTGACAGCTATCGATTACTATTTCATTAACGAATATAACGTTACCAATTTTACACGACCCTTCTATTACAAAATGTATTTCTACAAAGTAATCCATGTGTATTTGTTAAGGGGAATGAGTATAAAAGACATTGTTTATGAGACAGCATTGAGCATGAAAGTCTAACACACACACACACGCGCACACACACACACACACACACATACAGACACACACACATACGCACACACGTAGTTGAATATCAAAACAAAGATGGTTTAATAATGGATTGCTAATCCAAATGAAATAACACACACACACACACACACACACACACACATAATATATATATATATATATATATATATATATATATATATATATATATATATATATATATATATATGTATGTATGTATGTATGTATGTATGTCATTATGTTTGACAGAAGGGGTATTAATTATATTGTGCGTGAGTATCAATTTAAAATAGCAATCTATGTATCATACTTATTGTTGGTAAGCCTAGTACTTATTCTATCGATCTCTTTTACTGAACCGCTAAGTTTATATATGTATATATGACATTGTTCTTAAAAGCTAGAGAATCGCAAGCGTAACTTCAATACACAAAAATATTAATTTAAGTGACTATTTGGAAGCATTTTTGTTGCTTTATTGTTATAACATTTAAAGATGGGAGTGTAAATCAACATTAAAGAATGATCAAAAAGGTGGCAGTCAATGATAATATGTCTCAGAATGTGTGGATATTGTTCTTCTTCTTGTTGTGTGTCTTCTTTTTTTAAAGTCGAGTGATAAGTGTAGATAAGGCAAAACATGTTTACATTGTTGTTGTTGGTACTCCGTCGCTTACGACGTCGAGGGTTCCAGTTGATCCGATCAACGGAACAGCCTGCTCGTGAAAATTAACGTGCAAGTGGCTGAGCACTCCACACACACGTGTACCCTTAACGTAGTTCTCGTGATATTCAGCGTGGCACAGTGTGACAAGGCTGGTCCTTTGAAATACAGGTACAACAGAAACAGGAAGAAAGAATGAGAGAAAGTTGTGGTGAAAGAGTACAGCAGGGTTCGCCACCATCCCCTGCCGGAGCCTCGTGGAGCTTTAGGTGTTTTCGCTCAATAAACACTCACAACGCCCCGTCTGGGAATCGAAACCGCGATCCTATGACCGCGAGTCCGCTGCCCTAACCACTGGGCCATTGCGCCTCCACCATGTTTACATACAATTGAATATTTTGAGTTCATATATACCGACTTGATAAAGTCAGTGATTCAGTCTTGTCTCACATCTATACGAGCTGGTCGAACAGGATACTGAAACTAGTGATGAAAGTGAATAAAACAGATTGGCTGAACGTATCACAGTGTTATTAATAATGTCTTATAAATAGAACAAAGGAATAATATAGCTGGAAGACAAGACTTGGAAGATAACGGAAGATTAATGAGTGTTGCAGGATCCTGTAAAAATTACGACTATAACTGTCATAGCTGAATCGATCGATCAAATTATTCTGCAAGTAATTAACCCCAAATGATTTGCATCTCAACAAACTTATTAAGAACTTCAGAAATACGAGACAAGAGAGTCTCTACACGATGACTTGACTTACTAGAAATAGCAACCAAATCTCTCTCAATTACTCTTAGGCTTTAAATAAGATAATAACACATTAGACACTTTTGCCAAAACTAACTAGAATCTTAAAATAGTTCAACTTTTGTCAGATCCTTGCAATTGGCCAGTACTTGATCAAGGCTGACCTAGGGCGAAACACTGCTAACAATTTCTGGGAAAGGAAAATTACACGAAAGAAACTAAATTTGACTTAGCAGTATTAGATTTAAAAGAAACGTTCTAGTGGTTTCGCCTCAAGTTAACTCTGAGCAGTTCCGAGGAGGTGCCTACACACTTTACTTTCTAACTAGTGGCAGCGACACCTATCATTTAATCTAGATTTTTGTTTCTATTGTTCCGATTCGGTTTTTGTCGGTCAGTGTTTAATAGTTGTTTTAGGATATAGATTTGTTGGGTGATTTTTAAAAAATTTATTCGTTTTCATGAAAATACTTGTAAGTGTAATGAAAATAAACCGTTGGAAGTTCTTTGCTTGTAATGGGCCTTCCCCTGATTTCAGAATATCGATTAGTTTGGCTTTTCACCAAAACTAAGGTATTTTTTACGTGTGAGAGAATAGTCGTTAAAGAGTTTGATCAACCATGTTCTAAGGCTAAGTTATTTAGCTCCGTGAAGATGTCAAGTTCCACTGCTTTTTCATTTTTTAAAATTATTTTCAAGTAAAAATCCATGAAAATCATAATTTGAGTTGCGGTCTGGATGATTTACCTTCAGATAATTTTTTTTCCTTTTCTCTCTTTATACTTCATTGATCTTTTCTTGCTAACTGCAATAATGTTATGGTATGTGCTCAATGCTCGAGGATAATTACATAAGATTTGTATGAAGTGCCATGTTTTCTTCCCGTTTCTGCTAATTTTTATGCATTCGATTAAATCTTTTCAAACTTGTCACTGAATTGAGAAGGAATTCTCTAGAGGATTTTGCTATTCATAGTATTCTCTGATAATGAATCAATTTTAACTATTATTTCATATAACTCGGAGATTTCCTTTGTGACTCCAGTTGTGAATTTATTTTGACAGCCTCGGGCTATGTTTCCTTTTCATACATAGCAAACCAATGCGCAAATTTGCCATTCAGTCTTCCAAAAATACTCTGCTACTTGATTAGTATTTACTTTATCGATCCTGGAAAGATTAAAAGCAAAGTTGAACCCGGCAGCATTTGAAATCAGAATTTAAAGTAATAAAAGCCTAACGCAGTGTACTAATTCAGCTATCCACCACACTACTATAATTTAAGACGGTTTCTTACAATGGCGTAAGAGCACAAATTTCTAGGGATGGGTATTCTTTTATCTTCTCTTCTTTACCTCGCTTCAGTCCTTGGCGTGAGGCCAGGCTGAGACACCGCCTTCGAGGATCTTAGTCGAACAAATTGACAGCAATACTTTTTCTTTTTAAATCTGGTGCATATTCTGCCAGTTATTTTGCTGAAGCGTTAAGTTAGGAGGACCTAAACAAACGAAAACCGGTTGTCAGGCGGTGGTAAGGACAAAATACACACACACACACATGCAAACGTACACGCACACACATATACATATATAAATATTATATATACATATATACATACACACACACACACACACACACACACACACACACACACACATATATATATATATATATATATATATATATACACACACATATATATACATACATACACATATATATATATATATACATACAAAGGTTGGACAAAATAATGAAAACACCTTAAAATTTCAAACAAATGTATTTTAATATGAGATAGAACTGCCTTTGGCAGTAATTACAGCTTGAATTCTACGAGGTATGGACTCATACAAAGTTTAAATTGTTTCCAAAGGAATTTTTGTCCATTCTTCAGCTAAAACCATCTCCAGTTCTTGTAGTGATGATGGTGGAGGATATCGACTCCTTACTTCTTTTTCTAAAATGCACCCTAAATGTTCAATATTATTGAAATCTGGGAACTGTGGTGGTCAGATAAGATGTTCGGCTTCACTAGAATGTTCCTCGTGCCATTCAGTAACAACTTTAGCTATGTGAATTGGTGCATTATCATCCCGAAAGATTGTTTTCCTTCTGGAAACAGTTCCGCAACCATAGGATGAATTTGATCAGATGAAATCTTTAAATAGTCTTGACTATTAATTCTGCCATGAAGGGAAACCATTGGGCCCACAGATTTCCAAGATATAGCTCCCCTCCAAGATATAGATCCTCCTACATGTTTAATAGTTGGAAGAAGGCAGTCTGGATCAAATGCTTCTTTTGGCTGTCTCCACACGTATACTCGGCCGGTGGTCGGAAATAAGGTAAAGGATGACTCGTCCGAGAAAATAACATTCTTCCACTGCTCTAGGGACCAATTCTGTAGGTTTTTACTCCACTCTAAACGCTTTGCAACGTTTGTTTTTTGAAAGTAGGGTTTTTCTGATTGCAGAAAACCCTACTTTGTATATCTGTATGCATGCATGTATGTATGCATGCATGTATGTATGCATGCTTGTATGTATGCATGCATGTTATCATTCAGTTTTATTTCAAGTTTTATTTCAAGATTTATTTCAAGATTTCTTGCCAATAAAGAGCTGCTTTCTAACCGAGAACCAAGGCCCCTTCATCAGAATTTGAAACAACCATTGATTTGTGCATGTTTGCGTGTATATGTGTAATATTTGGAATCAGTACATGTGAAGATTTGCAGTTTTTGCTTTATGTATGTATTCCCCATCTGATGGTCACTTCTTGTCGTGGGGGGGGGGTGCTTGTATATATATATGTATGTATGTATGTATGCATGTATGTATGTATCTATGTATGTATTATGAATGTATGTATTTATGTATGTATGTATGTATGTATGTATGCATGCATGCATGTATGTATGTATGTATGTATTATGTATGTATGTATGCATGTATGTATGTATGTATGTGTGTGTGTGTGTGTGTGTGTGTGTGTGTGCATGTGTATGTGCATGCGTGTATCAGTCACTGTCCATCTCCAGAGTAGTCATAAAGTTAGTTATTCTGTTTTAATAATATCTGTAGTATATTAAATTTCGTCAGCGTGCTTTTAACATATTTAATTACACATTTAGAACCCATAAATATCGTTTGTGTGGGTAATAAATTCAGTTTCTATATTCCTTACAATAAATACAACTTCACTTGCTACCGTATCAAAGAAAAATCTCAAGATATGCTAATGTAAGTTAATTTGCTTGTTTATTCTCTATTTCGAAAGTTGGAAAACTCGAGTTTTGAAATAATTCTTCTTATAGAAATTTTACTGTCAGACGTTCTAATGGCCTTGACGTTAAATTAGCTACTTTCATGGATTGTAAGAAAAGGGCTAGCACTGTGATTTTTGCCGTGCCTTGCAGAATTGACACGGTAGATACGGTTGATGTATGTTGGGCTAGCAAGAAAGCATGAAAAGGCAGATAATTCAAGTAGAGAGCATTTCGAGAATAGAAGAACTAACGAAGTCTTCAGCATGTTTGTTGAAGGATTGACCAAGGGCTTAGCAAAATGTTTGTGGAGTCAGATGATGTATGAATAATATACAGGCGGGAAGCTGGAAGGCAGCTGCAATATGTGAACTTAAAGAACAGTTTCATAGCCTATATCTCAGAGGAACTAGGCGTTATCATATAAGCAGTGATTGATAGAAGGAATACCGTATGTTTATGTGAGTTTGCTGATTGTTGATGTGTGAATTTTTACCAATAATGAAACCAGTCATTTTTGGTGTTGGTAGTGCAATTAATGAAGTCAATGCACAAATACACGCACACATGCACACGTACACACATACATACACAAACGCACACACCTGTACATACATAAATACATATATACATTCAGTGACATTCTTGTAATCCCAAGGTGCAAATGCATGTGTAGACTATGTCATGTTTCTGTGGAAAACATTATGCATGTGATTAGCAGCTGTCCTAAAATATCGTCACGGTACTACCTCCCTATGCGGCACGATGTTGTTGCTAAAACAATTTACAATGCCATCCGCAAAAAAGACTGTCCTGAAAATTCCTCTGTTAGAAAATTCCTCTGTTAGAAAATTCCTCTGTTAAGAAATACATTCATAAACACCAACTCAAGGAATACTGATGAAATATTCCCATCAAAACTTCTGTCAAATGTAAACATAACAGGCCGGATGTTGTTATTTGGGACAGAGGGGCAAAGGTATGCAGCTGACCATAGAGGTCAGCTGCACTGTAGATATAAATATCTCTTTGAAAATCAAAGTAAAAGAGGATATCTATGGGAAACTGCTTCGGAACCTTTAGCTTCTATATCCAGACTATGAATATATATTCATACCAATAATAATTGGAGCACTAGGTTTTATTAGCAAATTCTTAAAGGAGAAAGAGAAATCGACCGGCTAATTCGTACATTACATGTGCAATCTATGAGTGGAACAGTAAAAATATGCAAGACTTTTCTCAAGTTCCAAATGTAAATTTGTTTGTGTTAACTACATCCCAAAGATGGAGCCTTGTATCTTTGTTGGAAAACGGCTGCTTCCTCAGTGGAAGATTTATAATAACTAAAAAAATAGAAGAGACATACATACATACAGTAGCGTGCAAATTCATCTGGACAGGATCAAATTTCATAATTATTTTCAGGTTTTGATTAGAATTTGGTGCGAATTTTTGGATGAGTATCGCGTTCATTCATACTGGTTTCTTTAATTTTCATCCATTCAATCATGATTTGATTTTTTAGATCATGTAGTTCTGTTGGGTCAATTTCTGTGTGACTTTCTTCATCTATTTGATTTTCATCTGCCTTAGTGTTTATGGTTGGTTCAGAGAATAGTTCACTTTGCCTATCAATTACATTAACTCTTTCAATCATTATTATATTTTCATCAGCCCTCGGTTGGTCTATAATTATTTCCTCTGTAGTATCTTCTTTAGCTGCAGCTTCGTTCTTTTATCCTTTATTACTTGTTTAATTTGGTCAATCTCTATTTCAGTTAGTAATTTCTTTTTCATAATGTTTCTTCTGACGCTGGCAAGTTTGTTACTGTCTATGTAGGGTCTTACTTCGAGGTGTTTCTGTCTCCAGTTTAAGTAGGTTTGTACAGTATTAGATTTATTTGTGGAGAAACATATGGTATGATAGAAGGCCGTAAGAACTTCTTTATTATCTTCCCTAGACCATTTTTCATTCTTTTTCTTTTGGTTATTTGATAATGAGCATGGCTGGCCATCTGTTGGAATATTCCGGTTGTAGGGTACTTCCAGCTCCTCTGTTTCGGGAAGATTTGAACCGGTAGCTGATTTTTCGTATTGAATCTGATTCATCATTCGAGTACGTGGCCCTTTGTAACCCGGTTGATGACCATTCCGGTTTGTATTTTGCTTTATTATCAGTGAGGCATGACGAGCTTCGACGTTGACATTAGGGGACGGATCTGTCTGTTTAGAGTTAATTTTTTGAGACAACACCGTCTCCGAGTTCTCTGCATGTAAACATTGCTCGTAACGTAGCTTCTTATGGCTAACATATCTATATCGAGTACATGGCCCTTTTCAATCCGGTCGACAACCAATCTGGTTTGTAATTTGCTTTGTTATCATTGAGGCATGACGAGCTTCGACGTTGATATTAGGAGACGGATTTGTCTGTTTAGGGTCAATTTTATTTTTATTATTATTGGGTGAGAGACTAGTGCATGCCATCAAAGTGACACTGGGGTAAAATATACGAAGCCCGTTATACCCATCATGACTACCCGTCTGATAAGGGTACACCAGGCACATGCATCACAACCATATATGCGTGACATGATGATCTCATATCAAGATAAACAGCGCATGACCTCGTAGGTGGGACCCAGTTAGAATTTTCTTCAGGTCGAGTAGCCCATCCCGCTCAAAAGGTCCCTGAATAAGGTTTGTTTAAGGATGTTGAGCAAAACACCCATGTTTCCAAAGGTGAATTATTCAAACCCCAAGGAATTCCTCTCAACACATGACTATGATGCTCCCCCACTAATTCTTCTCGTGGTCAGAGCTGCACATATCGTCAGCTGCTAAAGAACACACCCAACTGGTTATGGTCAAACAACTGACAAGCAAATCTGTGGTATTAAGCAGAATATTTGCTGTAACCCATCTTTTTATACCAAGACAAAACAATGCACATGATAACACTTCCAATCAATTAAGACCAGAAGCCATGAGAGCTACTGCCTGGTATTATTATTATTATTATTATTATTATTATTATTATTATTATTATTATTATGTTGTTGCTTTTTCTTCTTTCTTCAAATTTTCTTCCATTTCTCGCCGAGTGTTTTCCGTACACCTAGGGCAGAGAAACTCGTATGCATTCCCAGTTTACACACGCAAATTCACAGGTAAAACATG
>NC_068984.1:23406719-23412175 GCF_001194135.2 Octopus bimaculoides
AGTATGTACGGGGAAGTCCCAGAGAATCGATACATTTTCTCCCTCAGTCACAGCTTCAGGATGGTGTTTATACCATTTGTCAGCGGTTTTGATTTTATAATGTTGACATATTGTCCAGTGTAAATACTGGCCAACTCTGTCATGTCTTGCTTTATATTCTACAGGTGCTAAGACTCTACACCCTGAGATTAGGTGGTCTATAGTTTCAATCGGATCGTTACAAAATCGGCATTTTGGGTCAGCTCCATTTTTTATCACATTGGCTTGGTAGTTCCGGGTTAATAAGTTTTGGTCTTGAGCAGCCAATATGAAACCTTCACCCTCTGCTTCAGTAGTTTTATTTTTATAGCGTGCTTTCACTTCACTACCGAGCGCAGCTCTGTGTACTTTGGGTATGTGCTGTGGTTTACTGTGATGCTCTTATGGTTACTGTATTGAAAGTGTTTTGCGTAGGATGTGTGCAGTGCCCAGTAGTGGAAATATCCCTAGTATAAGTTTAAGTGATAAAAATCCTTTATTGAGGAGGAAGAGCATAAGGCACCATATGTGCCATCTTTAAAACAGAAAACGGAGTAAAAGCGCTACAAGAGAGTTAAAGTAGGTCTATGGGATGCTTTTAGCTGTTAGAAATAACAACCAAATTTCCTTTAAATAAACCTACCACGCTAAAAATGATGTTTAAAACCACATTAGATAATATAATATTAGATATACACTTGGCGGTCAATAAAAGAACAGGATAGTCATAGGTAGAATGCTTTCTATCATCAGCCAACTTTGGGCTAAACAACAAGAACGAAAAACTCTTCTGCAAACACTGCTTAAAAACAATATTGCATAGACAATTTGATTAAAAGTTCTTTCTCTCGCATTCCTAGCTGTCTACAAATAAATTCCATGTCAAATATTTACAGCAATCGGCATTCTATTACTGTTAATAAAAGATCAGCATTCTTTTACCGCCAATAAAAGATCCTCTATGTGGTCGACTGACTTGCCAGAAATAGCAGCCATGCATTCTTAAGCTCATACACTATCATTATTAATTTAGAAGGACTACTTGTATAATAGTTATTAGTAAACAATGTATGAAATGGTGAAAGCGGTTCATCACAACTAAAGCTCTTTCAATCATGTATTTGCTTGATGGGTGCTTACCAAGAGGCTAAACAACAACCATATTTAACTTCTCCCATCAGACTATCTGTTCTCACTCTGTGCAAAGTAATCTACCCTACTGGTCAGGTACATGTAGCTCTTCAACATCAACCTCCAATGGTCACATTAAGGTCGGATCTACACGCATTCTACACTAACTGCCCTTCATTACATATAAAACCACTGTTTTAAAGTTCACTCGTGAATCAGCCGAAATAACGAAGCTACTAATTGAAACAATCTATCTATGTCTACCCACAACTTACACATAATCAAAACCCGATGCCACCAAACATCCAAACTTTTTGGGCTGAAAACTTAAGTACCTCGTTGTATTCCACTGAAAACTTAGATTTACGTTGATCTATCATATTCATTAGCAATATAGGGACCAAGACCAGCAGTCTTTAAGGAAAGGGGTCAATCGTTACTATCGATCCCAGTACTTCACTGGTACTTCATGTTATCGACTCTGGAAAGAATGAAAGGCGAAGCTGGCCTTACCAAGATTTAAGCCAAATGCTAGACAGTCTGAAGAAATACTTCGAGGCACTTTTCTGATGTCCGAACGATTCTGTCAATTCCTCGACCTAGAATAATAATAACAACTGGAACCGAATGACTCTGATCATTTATAGATAGTCTAGTTACTATCGAACATATCTGCAGATTTATTAGCCAACACTGTATATTACGATAGATGTAAACAATATGTCTACACAATGTTTGTTTTTTGTTACTCAGTTTTTAGTGAAGCTTATGATACTGATATCAATGGATAGAAGATTGATTTGACGTCGAGGTTTAATGTTAAATATACCTTTCATTTTTTATCGAGTATTATTAACTGTTCTGGAATCCATCTGCATAACAAGGGGAAAATTGGTTCGGCAAATTGTTTTAGAAAATAAATTACCGGATTGAATTACTCAGAGAATAGTCAGCGACAGTGTTGTGCATATCAGTTACTTAGACTTCTATGTGGCTGGATATTAATAAAGGTTAAGATGGCGACAATATGATATTTCAATAACATATACTTCCATGTAGTTGGATATTGATGAAAGTTACAATTCTCGGTTAGTTTCAACCCAAAACATTATGTGTGACATGTTTTGTTTGCTTGGTTGGAAATCGATCCAACATTTGCCAAATTGAGATAGTTATCTCAGTCGCTGCATCTACTTCAAGATGAATTGGAATGTTATTTGTCCTTAAGCATTTGTGTAAGTCTTCTGTTTCGACGAAGAGTGAAATTTCAATAACTGTTCAAATGAAAGTGTATAAAGATGCATGCAATATTCCCAAATGTTCAATAATCAATCTAAAATATGAAGAGTTCATCGTATATTGAGCAACAAAACTGTCTAAATGACAAATCTATCTATTTTACAGTAGCGTGCAAATGTAAAACTGTTAAGTTCTGCAAAAACAAAAGTAGAAAAAGTAAGTGTGGTGATATTGCACTCTGTCTTGCCATTAATGCTATTTGTTGACCATTTATCTTATCAGAATAGATTGATAAATTGATACCAATTCATTGACGCCATTTCATGAGTGATTTGATTTCAACGAGTTATAAAGTCACGTTGACATCTAATATAAATACACCACATGAATATCTAATAAAAAGTAGATGAATACTTAGATGTTTAACAGTAGTAAGTAGTACAAATTGGTCGTGTGACTAACTATTAACCTGCCTGTGCTTTGTTGAAGGTAAACATTACCGGTCTTATCATAGCCAATATTTCAAATTCATATTTCGAGTACATTAATGCTAATGCTCAAGTTTCTAAAACAGCTTTTCTTTTATTTATTTATTTTTAGAATTTAGTAAATGACATGAGAAAAAAATTTCAGCAGATAAACTGGACCTTAACTCTATGCACCCCACCCCATACACACACACACAAATGCATTTTAGACATTTCACGAGTGCCATAACCCACATTCCCCACATCCATATGCAAAAATTGAATCTTGTTCATCAACATCGAAGAACCCGTCGATGTCGGGTCATCCACTTTCTCGGTATATCTATCAGCGGGAGTGAAAAGTATTCGATACAGCTGATGAAATAAATTATCTGGAAATAATCCTGTCAGTCACAAGGAAAGTGTCTTGGAAAAGTGTTTGGCGTAGACTCTGTATTGACAATACTGAAGCAGCATCGCCTGAAATTTATTGCAACCGAATATCTGCTAAATACACAGGAGAGGGAACACTTCCAGGGTGATGTTCTCCAAACATGTCTGAATTCAAAACAAAGTCCTTTATTGAACGAGGTTTAAAATGCATATAAATTTCCATTGCTTTATGTAGTAAGTAACGCAAATTAACAACTTTGTAATTAAACTGGATGATCATACGTGTATAATGAATACAAGGCATTCACTCGCAGACAACTGACCACCTATGACAGTAGCTTCTGAAATGCAGAAACTATTCGACTTCACTGAAACATCAGCTCCATATGATGCTACTGATTTCGAATTTCTCTAAATCAATCCTGGTTTTTCACAATAAATTATTGGAAGCTGTTAAGTAATCTAGAGTAATTCTTACAGAAAGTCTCTTCTCTTCAAGCTGTCTCCTTCAGATATGATGTTTCATCTCAGCTGATGTAATACAAAACAACCAGTTTCTGCGACTGAAAATTACAGACAGCAATAGTAAAGATGGTAGACCTTTCTTATGAATTGGTGAAGTAACAGAATCGAGCGCAGCAAAGCATTTGCAAGCCTTTTCAAAGCCCAAAGCAGTTATTCCAATGATGTTTTTAAAAAACAAATTATATAACCGATCGAAAGTACAAGAACACAGGAATATAAAAGTTTACGAGCACAACTGAATCTCTCCAATGAGGGGCTTTACGTAATGTATCTTATGTTAAAATCAATAAGTGCAATTCATAGCTTGGCATTTATATTCAAGGATGTCTGCGGGTCAGTTGCATAACTTCAACTTGTGATGGAAAGTCTGGTGGAATTGCCACTTTTTTTCAGTTGTCACCATTAAAAAACTTCAGGAGTGAAGAAAATTGTAGTAAATAATTCAGTCTCTCCAAAGATTCCCTGCCAATGCCAAGTGAGAGGAGAATTGGCATTGAATTTCATGAGTACTGTTCTGATTTCATGAAAGGCGTTAGTTATTAACTTACAAACAGAGTGATGTAAATCAAAGTAAGGATTTCGAGAAATTTCTTACTGATGTGGACTGTTTGCTACTGACCAACTTTACATAAGATATTCAATTTTTTTTTTATAATTTTCTGCAGAGACTTTCAGTTGTGGACCTGGAACAAGAAATTCGGTATTTTATCAAAAATATTGAGTGTCTTGTCAAGAAACCACTCCTGGGTGTTTGGGAGGAAGCACTTTTCTCTAAACTCGTTGAAACAGATCTAAGATTGAAAAATATATTCCTGTAGATGAAAGAAAAGAAGTATCAAATAAAATCAATTGGTTACAGCTCGCATAAGTTTTGGTACCATTCATGAACAAGTAATTTGAGTCTTAAAAAAGTTTTGTCCAGACGGTATGAACTTGCTGTTTATACGATTGTCTTCTGTAAGGTGAAGGCAACTGATGAGTATAGCTGTAATGTCCATGCAAATGTTTTGACATTAGATGTGGTAGAATAATAAAACAAAATCATTAGAGTACTGGAAAGTCATGTAAACAAATCTTATAAATCCTATGTGAACAGGGTGACTTCTCTTCTTTAAAGAGAAGAATTTTGTATGTAAACCGCAATCTACAAGCAGCGAACGTTTGATATCTTCATACCGTTTGTTAAGTCACCAGGAAGGCTTCTTCAACAAAATTCTACAACCACAAATTACTAAAAATTAGCGTTAGCCAACTTTTACCCAAAGCTGTAATCTTATATCATCTAAATAAAAAAAAACATACATTAAACATCCCCAATAAAAATGTTTTAAAGCATATTTGGAATAGAACAAAACAGCTGGAGAGAAAAACTAAGAGTTGCAAGGAAACTTACTGAACTTAAGTTTTCCTTCTAAGAATTATAGTATTTCATATTAATACAGTATTGATTAATAATTCACAGTAGTCGGTTTGTATCAGTCACTGTCAAACTTCGAATATCCATTGTGTTGTAAGATAACCCAAATAATTAATCCACAGATGTCATTGGACGTCACTTCGGATTAATATCTTTAAATATGCATCGATTATTTACTTTTTCAAAGTTAAAATTCATGTAATCTACGTGCAGTCTATTTGTTAAAGTGTATATATATATATATATATATATATATATATATATAT
>NC_068984.1:23412740-23413645 GCF_001194135.2 Octopus bimaculoides
ATATATATATATATATATATATATATAGGGAGAATTCACAGAAAAAAAAAAGACGAAGACAGGTGGTGTAGAAAACAGATGTATTAGTATAACGCTCGGGAAGTGAAAAAGTCTTTAACGTTTCGAGCCTACGCTCTTCCACAGGAAGGAACACAGAAAGAAACGTGGAGAGAAACACGGAGAGAAAAAAGAATGTGTAGTGGCTAGCGATCTATCGTATATATGCATATATATACACACACACACAAAATATGGGGGTTTAGTGCACAGGTAATCTAAACGACTAGGTTCGCTGGGTAAGTGCTGTAACTGATTACCAGGGCTCCATGGTTATGGCCGAGACGGGAGTTATGGAACCATTGTAGATTTCCAATATAGTGAATATATAATTGTTAAAGAGGCCAACAAATGTTAAGACAAAAACAAACATCTCAAGTCATATACGTTATTATTATTGGAAAAATTCAAAGTAGTACAACTGTTTCTAGGATATCCTAGTGTGTGGGATATTCCGTCATCGGAGACAAATAGGGAAAATGGGATGGGTATAGATGAATGAAACGACGACATAGAGGACAGGAGAAAAGGAATAAGGAGATGAAGAAAAAGAAAGAGAAGAAAAAAGAAGCTTAAGAATACACAGTTTAACTTTCCGATCGAGTAGATGTTAGTCCATAAGTCCTTAGGTGCAATCTTGTGTAAGTTAAAGTCTTAATAGTGTAAATATCGAGATACAAACGCGAACGTATAGACGTTTCGTAAGAGAATGGTAGCGGAGGTGGCTATTAAGGGGTAAAGAGAATGAAAAATAAATAAATAGTAAGAGCAGTAGAGAGAGTCAGGGAGGAAAGCAAGGGTTGGTATGAAGGATTAGATAAGGTATATATATATATATATATATATAT
>NC_068984.1:23413834-23414740 GCF_001194135.2 Octopus bimaculoides
TATATATATATATATTATTAGCATCTCAACACTAACAATACTAAAAGATATTGACTTCAAGTTTTGGCACAAGGCCAGCAGGTCTGGTGGAGGGATAAGTCGATTACATCGACGCCAGTGTTCAACTGGTACTTATTTTATCGACCCCCAAAAATATAAGTTATTATATTCAAGCCCAGCCTTTCAAAGGAATAAAGTGCATTTGAAATTTAGACTAAAAAAATATATTTTAAATAATGCAAATTAACGTAAATTTGAAAATTTGGTAGTAAAGTACTTACCCTCGTTACATTTATGTTTCCAATGCACCTTGTAAAATTGTATAAATATGTAATTTTACAGAAGCAAAATGAAAATACTAATCACAATGGCACTGCTTTTTATAATGACTGGAAACGAAATATGCGAGGCCCAATGTAAGTAATTATTTAGTATATTTATTTGTCTCTCGAAAAAATGTTATGAGAAATTCATTTTGGTAGTTTGGGAATGTGGACAACGTTTTGGCCTACTTAATCATGTCTTCTGTTAACATCTACCATATAAATTTCATTCTTTTTCCACAATACATCTATACTTTTCATCTTATTTAATTGTTTCGAATAGGTGTTATGTTCTCTTTGTTTGTTACTTCAATGTTGCTTTAATTCTTTTAATTTTTTTTCCTTTTATTTTAGTCTCATTTCACTTCATTAATAAGGCCGATTATACTATACTTGCACACAAATTACAATTGTTTTATACGCACTTTAAGAATATTTCCGAGATTGAATAAGAGTCTCGAATGTCAACAAGAACGATATTTCTAGAAATAAAAATTTTAATTTAGGATTTAAGATAAAGCCCAACACTATGACAGAACCCATATAAGTATGTGTGTGTGTGTGTGTGTGTGTGTGTGTGTGT
>NC_068984.1:23414816-23418400 GCF_001194135.2 Octopus bimaculoides
GTATGTGTGTGTGTGTGTGTGTGTGTGTGTGTGTGTGTGTGTGTGTGCGCGCAGAAAATCTTACCGTGACGCAAAATTCCATTATGCAAAAGGAATTTTTTGTATTTAGATCCATTCGAACAGCTTTTTCTTTTGCTTTTCAAGGACAAAAAAAGAACAGGCCTCATGACCTCTTTTATGCATAGAAATATCAATTTCTATAAATACACAGAACATATTTGTACATAAAATACTTGAAGAGAAATACGTTCGAGAATAAATAAGAATCGTAATATCGATATTACGATTCATAATATTAGATTTTATCTTCAATCTGAAATTTTGATTTCACTTTTTATACCTTCCAAACCAAGATTTTTAACATCTTTTTCTGCAAATCGTTAGACAAACTTTTGGGTTTTTTAATTACCATCATTCTTATTGCGTTGTGTCTGATCTTCGATCCATATACGCGAGAGCTGTCCATTTTAAGCACCTCGTTAGATCTATGTAAAGATAAGACACGAAAAGTTTACAGACTAACTTCCCAAGCTTCCGGCTCTTTATGTTCTAAGTTGATATCACCAAGACCGACTTTACCTTTCATAATTTTTGGGGTCGATGAAGTAGGTACCAGTCGAGCACTGGGGTTGATGTTATTGATTAAGTACCTTCCCCAAAAAATTTCAGGTCTTGCGCCTTCCAGCTCTTTACTTTCTAAGCTCAAGTTGACTTTTCTTTTCATCCTTTTGGAGTCAATGAAATAAGTACTAGTCGAGCATTGGGGTCGATAAACAAATTTCTTCCACCCTCAAAATTGCTGGCCTTCTCTCAAGATAGGAAAGAGATTATATACTCTAAAACACGACCGTATTATTTCTACAAAAATGAATAAAAATAAACGTGAATAGTAAATGTAAACAAATGAAAATGGATAGTAATATATTCCGATTTTAATAATTTGTTTGATTTTGTTTCAATTTTTTGTTGGTTATGTTATTGCTAAGATTGGTCTGGAAATATATGAACAACCGTGTATGTTTGTTCGTTCGGATAATCAAAGTTTTCAGGCACAATATAGAATATATATAAACGAAATTGTTACAAACACACATATGGACGCACATACTTACATATAAGCACGAACACATAAGTGCGTGCACACATATGAGCGTGCACACATACGAGCTTGCACACACTCACATGCTCATACCGAACAGTTTCAAATGAACGCCAAATCATACATTCAAAATAAATGGAAGTGGAGAGACAAGTTACTGAAGAGATTGCAAGAGTGCAATGAAATTATTTAACAAAAAACTATATACTGTTTATAAATTAATAAAGGACTGAACCAGTGCGTGTGTTTATTACCGGCATAATGCCTCTCCCAAGGTTTAATTGTATTTCTTTCAACACACGTATCCACATCAAGAATCTTGCACACGAAATACACATACGAAATAGAATATTCGTTACTTCAGAAATTAGTATTTTTCATTAGGTGGGTTTTTACAGAATGACTTAGAAGATAAGCTGATCATACATGTTGTTAGAGTTAATTATATGGGCTATTTATTTAGGAGGAAGAGAGGGTAAATATGCTGTGTTATTAAGTCCAGAGTATGTAAATAACTTGATGCTTTTGCTTTTGACCATGACACATAAACACTTCCTTCCTCACCCAGGAGTTCAAACAATAAATTAATAGTGTGCATTTACTTACATACATACCTATGTATATAGATACGCGGCGAGCTGGCAGAAACGTTAGCACGCCGGGCGAAATGCTTAGCGGCATTTCGTCTGCCGCTACGTTCTGAGTTCAAATTCCGCGGAGGTCGACTTTGCCTTTCACCCTTTCGGGGTCGATTAAATAAGTACCAGTTACGAACTGGGGTCGATATAATCGACTTAATCCGTTTGTCTGTCCTTGTTTGTCCCCTCTGTGTGTAGCCCCTTGTGGGTAGTAAAGAAATAACACATACACACGCATACACATACATACAAATACACATACATACTTAAACACACACACACAAACACACAAGTTATACAAGGACAGTATAGCACTCAACACAAGTTACATGTAAACTCATTTGCATAAGTGAACATCTATATATAGTTTTTTATGCGTGTATGTGCGCGCGTGTGTACATGATGTGTGTATGAGGAAGGAGGAAGGACCCTTCATCAGTTGTCGGCTGTCTATCTACTCCTCATTTCGGGCATCCAACGACAATATGAGTCTTCAAAGACAATTGCTCCCATAAATTCTAAAATAAAATTTAGGATTTATGGAGGGTCAAAGTTAGGAACAAAAACATGACAGTGGAGACATATATATTAATTATTATTTTTTAATTAAACGTGATGCATCCATTTCCAAGTTAGTTTACCTTCACCTTTTTGATGTGATTCTCTACTCTATACAGTATTTTACCTCCATCCTTCTCTAATTCCATTTTTCCCCTCCTCCCTCCTTCACCGTTTTCTACCTCTCTTTCTCTCTCTCTCTTTACCCCCTTTCTCGTTCTCTCTCGCCCTCTCTCTCTCTCTCTCTCTCTCTCTCTCTCGCTCTTTACCCCTTTTCTCTTTCTCTCTCTCTCTCGTCGCTCAAACGTGACCATCGTCCATCTTTCTTTTCTTCAAATGACCATCTATCTTTTCCTTCACGGATGTGTTTTCTCTCTCTTTTCTATCTTTTGTCTTTTCAAAAAAAATTTTCTCCCAGCGTTCACTATTTTCCTCTCATTCTGGTCTGACGACCCTCCATGTTTGTTTTCGTTCGGTTTCCTTGTGTCTCGATTGTCATGTTTTTATTCCCAACTTTGACCTCCCATAAATCCTAAATTTTATTTTAGAATTTATGGGAGCAACTGTCTTTGAAGACTCAAATTGTCGTTGAATGCTCGAAATGAGGAGTAGATAGACAGCCGACAACTGATGAAGGATCCTTTCTCTGTGTTTACTTGTCTTGTTTTCCATTTTTTCTTGTTGTTCATGTATTTCACTCGTTTTTCCTTCGTTTGCTTACGTATTTCATGTTATTTTCACTGTTGGTGACGTCCTGTACACTTATATGCATGTGTGTATGTGTGTATATATATATATATGTGTGTGTGCATATATGTACATATATGTATATGTATAGTGAGTTCAAACAAGAGAAACGACAAAAAAAACCAACAAAAAGCAACAACGCGAGGACGTGATACAGATATTGTGTTACTGTATATGTATACATATATACAATTAAACCTTGGGAGAGGCATTATGCCGGTAATAAACACACGCACTGGTTCAGTCCTTTATTAATTTATATAGTTTTTTGTTAAATTATTTCATTGCACTCTTGCAATCTCTTCAGTAACTTGTCTCTCCACTTCCATTTATTTTGAATGTATGATCTGGCGTTGTTTTGGCGTTGTTTTGGCGTTGTTTCGAAACTGTTTGGTATGACCATGTGAATGTGTGCAAGCTCGTATGTGTGCACGCTCATATGTGTGCACGCACTTATGTGTTCGTGCTTATATGTAAGTATGTGCGTCCATATGTGTGTTTGTAACAATTTCGTTTATATCAGATCAGATAGAGACTTTTTA
>NC_068984.1:23418940-23421465 GCF_001194135.2 Octopus bimaculoides
TGCATGTGTTGTTCACACATATGATGCGGAATATGAACGTAAATAAATTAATTAAAAAGTCTCTATCTGATCTGATATAAACGAAATTGTTACAAACACACATATGAACGCACATACTTACATATAAGCACGAACACATAAGTGCGTGCACACATATGAGCGTGCACACATACGAGCTTGCACACACTCACATGCTCATACCAAACAGTTTCGAAATAACGCCAAAACAACGCCAAAACAACGCCAGATCATACATTCAAAATAAATGGAAGTGGAGAGACAAGTTACTGAAGAGATTGCAAGAGTGCAATGAACGAAAGGGATTAAAATTTTGATATTCCGTATCAAAGGTTCCGAAAAGAATAGGCGGAAAAACAGAGCTTGAGACAAGAAGACAGTTTTGACCAATCGGAATTCTGTTTACATAATCAGTTTGATCGGCCACCTTCTTCTGTCGGTTGAGTAAAGTGTCATGCAAGCTGATGTTTATTGGTAATCAAACTTATTTTGCAACACTTGTGTGTATTTATCAGCTTTGTTTTTGTTGATAAGAATTATCACCAACTTTTCCTGTGATCATGATCTGAGAAGACATAAAGAAGTATGCTAAAGATCAGACATAATCTCTTGTGGGCAAGAAATGTAAAATAAAGTTTATAATAAACATAAACACTTTGTAATTTAGTAACTTTCAATGTGATACCTGTTAAACAGAAATTATTCTTATTTAATGAAAATTTAATAAAATCTAATCATAAGTAAAGTAAATTATGCTAAATACAACTAAATTGAAAACCTTTTTCTCTTGGCCATACTGGCAATTCTGAAAACTTTTGGATACGAATTTTACACGAGTAGAAGCTTTTTTTAAACAATTTTTTTTTCCTGAAAATCATATATATATATAACGTGATGTGAATTTCAGTGTAGTTCTAAAATGTTTAATGTTTTTAATTGCAGACAGATATAATGGGGCATGTATCACTGAGTGCCTAAAACAATCGAAGAATAAAGTTGACTCGAGCTATCTCCACGTATGCTCGGATGCGTGCAGACATCGTATATTCGTGTAGTGATTGCATTCAAGTCATTTTGAATACAACTAGAAAAATGAAACCAGAAACATCACTCCTGAGCACGTCTAATCCCCTTAAATTAAATAAGAAAGAAACAATATTATTTGTGAATACATCCGATGTATTTTAACGGAAATAAAGCATTTCAAATACATTCTTTCTTGTGATTCTTTTCAACTTTTGGCACAGGGCCAGAAATTTCGGCGAGGGAGTAAGGCAAAGTCGACCTCGGCGGAATTTGAACTCAGAACGTAGCGACGAGCGAAATACTGCTAAGCATTTTGCCTGGCGTGCTAACGATTCTTCTAGGCACCCTGCCTTGAGAAGAAGAAGAAGAAGAAGAAGAAGTAGAAGAAGAAGAAGAAGAAGAAGAAGAAGAAGAAGAAGAAGAAGAAGAAGAAGAAGAAGAAGAAGAAGAAGAAGAAGAAAGTGGTGGTAGACGTGATGGTGGTGAGGATGGTGGTAGGACCAAAATGAAACAAAATATAAAGAAAAATTAAACGTAGAGATATAAGGGAAACGGACAGCATTAAAAAAGTAGAAGTGTTAGATCTGAAATATTCTGATTACTTCCTACATATAAATTATGGCATAGGCTTGGAGCAACAATATTTTGCAGTGTTTGCAGTAACAAACAGATTACGAAGCTTTCTTCGAACAATTTGGGATACATAAAAAAAAATGGTTGTTTTCTCTGCGAGACACAAGGGACCAATGTAGTTTGAGGTATAAACAACTGAGAAAGTAAGGTGAAGCAAAGCTAAGGATGGACAGCCATTTTTTTTTTAAAGCTGCAATCAAATTACACCATATTCCATCACGGAAGGAGAAACGCCTTTAAAATTTCAGAGTATTGGAATTGAGTGCGCTGTTGCTGGCGATATAAAACGTGAGAAGAGATAATTAACCTAAATGTTGTTTTTGAAGATTACTAATAAAATAGTCTTTACAGTTTTAAAAATATGAATTTAACGTTAAGTTAAATATTTAACTTTATCTTCTATGTAAGATCAGTGTTTTTTTTCTCAGTCTTCGACATTCCCGGAGTTTAATGTTTTCTTCCTGTCTTTATTTACTTACTAGCAGAGATACCCGGCGTTGCCCGTCTTACATGCAATTGAAAAATGAGACTTTTCTGTTATATTTTCTGTAAGGAACTGGAATACATATGATTCGAATTTCATCAAAATTGCACATGAGGGTTCTTTCCCTCTTTACACATCCTAAAAAAATTCTAATCATGAGACATGTATCCCATACTATTGATCTTTATGCGCATATTCCAAAATTTCAGTCTTCTGGAACCTGTGAAAAAGATTTTACTCCTGCAAAATGGAGCTCATGGAGCTCTAAAATGTGGGAATGAAGGCCCCTATTGGGGGTGGGGGTGTTAATGTCAACCAGAGAAGTTGAATTGTTGGGAATGTTTTTACTTGGGTCTTATAGTAT
>NC_068984.1:23422741-23442284 GCF_001194135.2 Octopus bimaculoides
CATGGGGGTTATGGCCATTATGCATAGAATATAATTTCCAAATTTCTTAAAGATCCATTCAATACTTTTGACGAAGTTTTGGATAAGAAAACAAATGACTAATGTGTGTGTTTGTGTGCATATATATGTGTGTGTGTATGGGTGTATATATGTATAGATATCTATATGCATTTATATGTGTACATATTAGATGTACACCTATATATATACATCTACACACATGTATACATATAGATCTATATCTATATATATATCTATACATATACGTGTACATATACATCTCTCTCTCTCTTTCTCTCTCTCTCTCTCTCTCTCTGTCTCTGTATATATATATATATATATATATAGATAGATAGATATACACACTATTAAAGTGAAAGTATCTGTCATTACAGTATCGAAATGTGATTGTTTCAGTTAGTGGAATAGTTTCATTTTTAAAGTGAAAGTATTTGACATGAGTGTTTTTGTTTCACTTTTGACACGTAATACTTAAATAGTGGAGGAGATATTATGTTGCCGTGGGCTCGAACTCTGCAAGAAGTTAAAACTTTTTTTTTGACTAAAACACAACCGGAACCCTAAGTAAGACATGTGTAAAATTTGAATGAAATTGGTTGTGTAGTTCTCGAGTTTTAGGGGAACACACACACACACACACAGACAGACAGACAGACAGACAGACACACACACACACACACACACACATTCTCATTTTTATATATATAGATAATAAAAATTTGGTGACATTGTGACACAATAATCTTTTGTATATTTTGCTGTCTGATATATATTTATGATTTTCCGCAGTGTAACTTGTTTATGGAATTTTGTTGCGTTTTTAGGTTGTCATTAACTTTCAATATAAAACTTCCATTGTTAATAAGCGGGTTTTTTCGCACATTTGTGTGCGTGTGCATATGTGTATGTATGTATGTATGTATGTATGTATGTACGTATGTATGTATGCACGTATGAATAAATGCATACACATGTATATAATATCTTTTAGTGTGTAAGAAGTGGTACAATGAATACAATTGCATGTAACAATTGGGTGTGTAACAACAGAGATCAATGAACAAGTGATAAAGTGCAGTTCGTGCGAGTTAAATTTGTTATATTGGGTCATCCTATAAATAATGCGGGGTTTTTTATACTTCTTATATTTTTCAAAATTAAGATAAACAAAGTTCTTTTTTAATCTAGAATATACTCTGCTTCATTTTCTACAATGCTCTTCCATCTATCTGGTAGACTTGCAAGCCCCTTCTTCCAAAATTCACTTGTCCGTGACGAAAAATACTTTTCCAGTACTGTTCTGAACTCGTCTAAAGAATTCATATTTTTTCCGTCCAAATGATTTTGAAGACTACGGAATAAATGATAATCAGATGGGGCAATGTCCAGCGAATATGGTGGGTGGGGTATCGTTTCCCATTCACACTGTTCCAGCCTTTGGGATGTCATCTTCGCTGTATGTGGCCGAGCATTATCCTGTTGGAAAAACACCTTTCGTCTTAAAACCAAAGATGGTCGTTTTTCTCCTAGGGCTAACTTAAGCCGCTCAAGCTGCTGGCAGTAGATCTCCTTTGTTATCGTTTGGTTTGGGGTTAAAAGTTCAAATTAGAGTAAGCCTTTCATATTCCACCAAAAAGATAACAAGACCTTACATAGGTGAAGACCATCTTTAGTCAGCCTGGAGTGCCGGTGTTTCTCCTTTCCCTACCCACTGTTTTCGGCGCTTGACATTTTTATAGAGAACCCATTTCTCGTCACCAGTCACTATTCATTCCAAAAGCGGTTCATTCGTGAGACATGACAGCAAATAAGAGCACACTCGGAAAGTTTGTGAGGAACCCATTGACCCAATTTGCTGACTTTTCCGATGGCATGCAGGTGTCGATGAATGGTTGAATGACCAAATCCAAGCTTCTTTGTTTGTTCCTCAACAGTTACGATGTAATTTTGTTCCACCAGGGTTTGCAGGACGTCCTCGTCGAGGTCTACAGATCTTCCAGGATGAGGCTCGTCTTCTAGGCAGCAGTTTCCGGCTCGGAATTTCTGGAACCATTGTTGACACTGGCTTACGCTTATTGTCCGATCCCCCATGTACTGCATTGATATTTCTCGCACTTTCTGTTGCGTTGTTGCCTTTATTGAGCTCATCAACCAAAATACATTGAATGTGTTTCTTTGTCACTTCCATTATAGCTTTGAAAAAATAACTGTTAAAATCGAACTGCACTCTTCAAAACCTGTACTAAGAATAAGTACAAAGTAAAATTACTACCTGCTTTTACAGCATGTTGATTCCGGTAGTTTAACTCGTCCCTCTCTCACTTTTAGTTCATGCAATTGAAAAGGACCACATTATGAGATGACTCAAGATGAGTACATAGATCGCAGTGAATAGGTGTAAGCGATCATGATCACTTTGTGTGTGACTCAGTGACTAGAATGAAATGGGTGGAATAGTACTTGACTTTTGAAAAACAAATAATGAAAGAAAACTTGTATCAAATTGAAACTTGATCTCACTTCTCTCCTTACACTTTTGCGTATAGAAGGCCCATATTGATTTCATAAAAACTGACGAACGGAAAATAAATCTATGAAATAAAGGAGTTTGTCCAAATTCTGGTGTGAAATCAAACAGTTCCTCACAAACATAAACAACTCGCTTCACATTCGCACTTCCTTCATTAACACACAGACCTTGAAAAGATTCTCTGATGTGAATATAATAATATTGTTTCTTTCGACATCCCAACCACACAACCACTAACACATTAAGGAAACAATATTGTATCCTACCACTAGCTGTTTAAAATACGCAGCTAAAACTATCACCGCTACAAATTCTATTGAGCATCTTGATGTCAAACGAAACAAGCAAGACAACGAAAATATGTGTAATACGATCGAAGCTACTGAACTTAATTAGGACAGCCTGTTTGTCTGAAGAAGTCAAAATGGTGAAGAAAACTAACATAGCGGTTGGAGGATTCGGTGGTCAATAAAGTTATTGGAAGTCAATCCACAAGTAGTCGAGATCTTCTTACTGATTTTCGCCGTGAGGCTGTCATTCATGTTTTGAGTGGATTTTCTTAAAGCTCCGACGCCTCAAGTTTGCAGGAAACTATTATACCATGAAGAGCCTTTCCCACCTTCCAAAAAGCGATAATCGTACTAGAATCAAACCCCTGACAAAGCAACTAGAATCTCTACTGGATATGAATACAAGCGAATTGATCTAGTTGCTCTGATCATCAATTTTTCAACATTGATGGCTTTGTGGCGTACGCTTTAGAGAAAATCCTCTCTCTCTCTGTTATATATACATAAATACGGACGTAGTAGATAACAGCAAGCCTTCGGCCGCCCTTTTGGACCCTATTCTGTCCACTACTCTGATTGGTTGGTATTGGCGCAATTTGTCTCTTGCTCTATTGCGCGCCAATATGCAACCCAACCAATCGCAGCCTTCAAATAAGGTCACGTGAGATAGTCTCTTCTAAACCTCAGTTTGAACCGACTGCTCACTATAAAACTCTAGCTTCACACCGTCTCGATGTCTTTCGGTTCCAGACCTTTTCAGGTCTAGCCACTGACCATACAGGACACAGCCAGTTCCAGCGACAACACAACAGCAGCCACATGGAGACTCATCAACTTCATCCAGCAGCATTCGAGGACCTCCATCTCTGTCGCCACCATTCGTCCTAACGCCATCATCTCTCTACGTACACAGCAACCAGCAATACTCAACACTGTTTGTGAATCACTTCACCATGGTTAGCAGCAAAACACAACCTGCGAGAACTCCCGTAACAAGTGACCAGTAGCAGCAGCGTAGCCACAACTTCTTGTACGACATGTACCTCAACTGGCTCTGCATTACAGCCACAACTTCTTGATACAGCATTCAACTATCGTGTACATTGACTACGAACTGGTATCTATCATCCTTGTGTCTGAACATTCTTCTAGCGTCATATTATAGACTTTCAATGCTCTGTGCTTATCGCACACGCATACATCCATGTTTGTACACACACACTTTGTTCTCATGACAGCCTGTCTATTATCATGTATACATGACTCACTACAGATACACATGTTAACCTATCAATAAAATCTTCTCTTAAACATTCTACTCGGTTGTGTCTCTCTTTTCCTTCTGGCATTTATACGCATTTATTCATTTCATATCTAATTGTATTGACCGTGTGATGTACTAAGGAGCCATTCTCGTCACTTCTCTTCGCACGGTCGTTTACAGTCTCATATTTGTAGCAGAAACTATGACTTATTTTAGATGTGAAAACAGGATGTCATAGTACAAAGTGTCTCATTGAGTGGAAGTCATGCATTTTAAACTCACTGACTAAGTTACTGAAGTTTGTTTTTTTTTTACATCAAAAACAGTATCCAGAAAATGGTTGCGATTTATAAATGGATGTGATTTATAAAACTCTGAATTGAAGCTCCAGTAATGGGGGCCAAACAATGTTTGCCTAAATTTTTTGAACTGTGTTTGAGCGGATTCGTCGTTTAAGTCGTTATTGCAGGACGATGATACTGAATCTACTAAACCGCAATTGTCTTGCAAACATCAATTTCCTGAGGGACGTGAAAGGTTTTCCGATTTCTAACCACAGTGTAGCTCGGTTACTTGTCCTTCGACATCTGTCACAGTGGGATACCCCTTGTTCCAACATGTATCTAATAAACCTGTTCAATTAGAATCCGTTGACTCCATAAGCCTTATTAAAATATTCAAATTCTGTAGAAACTAACAAATTAAGGAGCTTCGAATATGAAGAGTATTCAACATCTTCCGTGGCAGCAGCAAGCTTCTTTCCAATATGTCCATTATATATCGCATCTGCATCAACAACAACAAAAAATTAATAGATTGTTTATGTATTTTTTGTTTTAAAATGACTGAAACTGAGCTAACATGGCAGCTTAATGCACTATGAAATCTAACACCATTAAAAATAAGCATTAACTGTTGCACTCTTTACAGTGAGGTCACTTTATTTTCGTATCTCTAAGACGCTTAAGTTTAATTCAATCTAAAAAGAAAAAGTTATGTTTATTGTGAAGGTGGCTTGAAAAGCGTACGTCTCCACCTGAAAAATTAATCCTTACAATCGTTTACAAAGTCTTCGAACAGGTTATTTCACCTAAATTATTGCCTAAAAGATTGAGCCTTGTCCGAATTAAGGAGTTGTATCCTCTACACTCTGTCTCGTACGTCTATGATAGTACATTAGGATATAAGAAACACCTGGAGCCAATGTAAAAGCCAGTGCAACAAGAAAGAGGCGGTAACTGTATTTGTTTTCATCCGGCAAATAAAACCCGCGTTTACAAGACAGCGGTAGGACAAAATATGGTTTCATTACAGGAAAAATAATTGAGAATAAATTAGAATCTAGCATACAAGGCAACGAAATTATACTCATAGACAATAACAATACATGAGGGCTAGTACAGTAACTTCACAAAGATGATAGTAAAAATAATAGTCTTACCAATGAGTGACGCGACGGGTCGTAGCAACTTCAATGTAGCGTACTTGCTGGTCAATTGAAAAATGACTGATCCTAATTGGTACGTAGGAAAAGCGATGGACTATTTCTTCTTCTTCTTCTTCTTCTTCTTCTTCTTCTTCTTCTTCTTCTTCTTCTTCTTCTTCTCCTCCTCCTCCTCCTCCTCCTCCTCCTCCTCCTTCGTCTTTGGTCCGTTGGTGCTTTGAGCGGCACATCGGGCAGTCAGTGATCGCCAATTATCTCCGTCTCTGACCAACCGGTATGCTTTTTCTCAGGTGATGTTCAATCTGCATAGGTCTTCTTTGAAGGTACTACGCCATGTCTTCCTTGGCCGGTCCCTTTTTCTCTTACCTTCCAGCGGCATCCAGCCCATGACTGTTTTGGCAAGCCTCTCCTCTTACAAACTTAGTATGTGTCCAACCATTCTCAGTATGTGTCCGGCCATTCGTCGTTCGGTTACAATTGCATGCAAGAGTCTTATTCTTGTTGCTTGGAGAATGGCTTCATTTGTCACACCGTCTCGATAAGTGATTCTTATGATCATTCTGGGGCACGGCTGATGAAATACGTCGAGTTGGCGGGCGACTTTTGCTGTCATCTTCCAGGTCTCAGCCGCATAGATCGTTATTGGCAGTATTGTTGTTTTGTATAGACGAATCTTCAGCTCTATACTTATGTTATTGCTACACCAAAATGTTGTCAGTCTTCTAAATACTGCCGCTGCCTCGCTAATTCTGCAGCTTACATCTGTCTCTGCCTCGCCGTTGCTTGTCCCTATGCTTCCCAGATATGTGAAGCTTGTAAATCTTCAACTGGTTTTTGTCCAACTTTCACTGGTACACTTTCTGCTTCTTTCCCAACTTGCATTACCTTCGTGCTCTTGACCGCTGATTCTCAACCCAATCTTTGCTACATCCCTTTGCATTTTTATTGTCATTTCGTATAACGTTGGGCGATTCTAAGCCAACAGGGCAATATCATCGGCAATACAGAAATGCTAAAAACTCAATATATTATTCACGGTATTTATCTGCCGAATCTTTTTTAACAAACTGATGCGGAACAAACGCACTGCAGCAAAAGAAAGCACAAATTTAGTGATATCTGCCACTGAAGTGCTTCGAGAAAAACTTAGCTTATGCCAAGTAAAATCACGATGATGAAATAATTGTGATACTTAAATTTTGTGAGCACGGGCAAAGCTATTGGGAGACCGGGCAATACCGAGCTCGCCTTAGCCTAGCGCTACGACTCCCCATAGACATAAATGAAATTGTATACACCTGAATATTTTTCAGCTGATTACATGAACTTACTGTGGAGGCGCAATGGCCCAGTGGTTAGGGTAGCGGACTCGCGGTCACAGGATCGCGGTTTCGATTCCCAGACTGGGCGTTGTGAGTGTTTATTGAGCGAAAACACCTATAGCTCCACGAAGCTCCGGCAGGGGATGGTGGCGAACCCTGCTGTACTCTTCCACCACAACTTTCTCTCCCTCTTACTTTCTGTTGTGCCTGTAATTCAAAGGGTCAGCCTTGTCACGTTGTGTCACGCTGAATATCCCCGAGAACTACGTTAAGGGTACACGTGTCTGTGGAGTGCTCAGCCACTTGCACGTTAATTTCACGAGCAGGCTGTTGATCGGATCAACTGGAAACCTCGACGTCGTAAGCGACGGAGTGCCAACAACAACAACATGAACTTACAAATTAATAATGATTTAGTTCAAAAAGTTCAGTCATCGTTATTTTCATACCATTGTCATACATAAAACTTTAAAATAGCAATAAACACGACAAACCTGAGAAAGTCAATAGAGTATCGTCTTTAATTACATTTCAAAAATATGAACACCCCAGAGTGGTGTCTTCATTTTACAAAGGTCATGCTGTGATGTAACAGACTGTTACCATTAATTTTTTTTCTTTGTCATTTGTGAACACTATCACTGACAATCTTCTAAGGAATTATTTTAATTAACAAAATCATGATATATTACATGTATTTTTTTTTCTCGTCGTTCATGAAAGATTTGAAAGATTATTGAGATGCCAAACGATATTTTTTGCAAGTTAAACATTCTTCGTGAAAACTATTTTTAGTTCAATCACCACTGCAAATTTCTTCCTCCACTTCCACCTTTTGATGTTTCGTTCTTTTAAGCTCCCATTTTCGTTTCGATTTGCTTCGTTTCTTTACTGAGTCGTTGAAAGACCTTCGCACACTTTCAGACGAATCGTTAGCATGCCAGGCAAAATGCATAGCGCCATTTCGTCCATCTTTATGTTCTGAATTTAAATTCACCAAAGTCGACTTTACTTTTCATCCTTTCAACGTTGATAAAATAAGTACCAGTTGAACATTGGGATTGATGTGATCGACTTATCCCTACTACTATAATTGCTGACCTTGTGCCAAAACTTGAAGCCATTATTATTATTATTATTATTATTATTATTATTATTATTATTATTATTATTATTTTATGTTTGACTTTTGCTTTGCATTTGTACAAGTTGGATCCAAGTCTCACCCAGAGACCTCAAGAGACAACAAGTTAGAAGTTCATGTAGGTGTTATGCCTATGGTACCATATATTTCGATTTGTACATAGTGTTGTTCTAGAGAATGTTTAAGAAACCATAAGAAAATGATGTGTTTGTTTTGAAATTTGAGATCACATAGACAGTATTTTACGTAGGATATGGGCAGTTCCCATGAGCACTATCTTTTGAACTTCAGCCATTTTGGGGTTTCCTGGTATCTGAGCTATGTAGTTTTGAAGTGTCATCTTCCCTTCTTTTATGCAACAAGAACGATCCGTTTCTCGACCGGATTGTGACTTGCGATGAAAAGTGGATTCTTTACGACAACCGGCGACGCCCAGCTCAGTGGTTGGACGCCGACGAAGCTCCACGGCACTTCCCGAAGCCAAAGTTGCACCAAAAGATCATGTTGACTGTTTGGTGGTCTGCGGCCGGTCTCATCCATCACAGATTTTTGGATCTAGGCGAAACCATTACGGCGGAGAAGTACTGTCAGCAAATGGATGAAATGCATAAGAAACTCAGACAACAACAGCCAGCATTAGTCAATAGAAAAAGGACCAATTCTTCTCTGACAGGTTGGCTCCAGAAGCCACAGCCAGCCAGCTGTCACGTGGCATACTCCATCATCCAAAATAGATCAATGAATATGTAGTAGATGGCAGTGGCTGCTGGAGTCTACCACACAACTCTGTCATTCAAGAGAAAAAAATAGGCTCCGAGACACCGCTTGTCAAAATTACGCGCCCTTCTCATTCATTGGATGATGGTTTGTATCACTTGACAGCTGGTTGGTTGAGGCTGCCGGAGCCCACCTGTCAGTATTTAAGGGCGAAAGAAACGCATCATTCGTCATTCGTGCAGAGATGCAAACATAAACAAAAGTTGTTCAAAATGAAAAGAGAGAGGAGGAAGGACAAATCCGTAGCAGAAGATTCAATTGTTAGAACATTACAAAGTTCTTGGGAAAATAACTCAGCAGGAAGCAGCACAGAGGTTGGGAATTTCAAGAGGTCTGCTCCAGAATTTGCTAAAGAATGAGAATGACCTTCATGCCAAAGGACACGATGGCTGTTCATCAAAAAGAAAGCACCAACGAGAGGGAGAAGACCAAAAGATAGACCGTGCTCTCTACGATCGGTTTCAATTTATTCGCTCGAGAAATGTCCCCGTCAATGGCCCGATCCTAATGCACAAAGCCAATGCCATTGCTCAAGCTGCTGTTGAAATCGTATCAGCCACAAGACATCTAAAAAACTGGGATCTACTTTCGTGCATTACCAGGAAATATACATGTCAACGAGAGTTGCAAGAAAACTGTGGGAGGGTTTAAGACGTCAAAGGACCTGTGTGACCTTGATGTGGCGGCCTGCAACATAAATGGAGACAAAGAAGACTTGCTCTTAATCGGAAAGGCTGGTTCACCAGGATGCTTCAAAAATGTCAAAACGCTTCCGATTCAGTACGACTTTTCAACCAATACTTGGATGACAGAAAAAAATCTGTAGGAGATGATTCAGATCTTGGGATCATCGTTTTCAGGAATCTGGAAGACAAGTGGTGGTCCTACTTGACAATTGCTCTTCTCGTGTAGTCATCGATGATTTCAAGAATATCACTTTAAAATTTCTTCCTCCCAACACAACGTAAGTGCTGTAGCCCAGTGACATGGGGATAATCAAGACCTTGAAAACCTACTTCAGACATGAAATGCGCCAGAAGATCATTGATGTTATGGAAAACACTGAACGAGAAGTTGCCCAGAAGTTGCAAAGCGGATCACCATTTTGGATGCCATGTACATGTTAAGTGTAGCTTGGAAGAAGTTCTCTAACTAGACAATCAAACATTGTTGGATCAAAGCTGGTTTTGTTTCGGCCGAAGAATCAAATGAAGCCATAGATGTTAACGAAGATTTGATCCTAGACTTCGCACAGCGTGCTAACGATTCTGCCAGCTCACCACCCTGTGCTGATGTAATTTGAAACTTGTTAGGACGTTGCTCAAATTTCCTGCTGTATTTTGTTATTTTATCTTTTTTAATTTTCTGAGCTCAAAGCCCGCTTATTTTTCAGGGGTTGATAAAATAAATACTAGTCAAGTATTAGAGGCGTTTTTTATATTCCTGTGAAAGTATTCCAGACATGAATGGAATTATATAAAAATAAGATTGTATTATATTTCTGCTGTTGTGACAAATGACAGAAATCAATATTTATTTCGTGTTACATCATATTTTGAATACTAAACAGATGTATTTTTAATTAGATTTTTATCTATTCTTCAAATAACCCAAATAAACATTCGAATAAACACTAATAAGAGAGTTTCTACGTCAATGCTTCACGGCATTTTTTTTTTTTTCGCGACACACTTAAGAGCAAATAAATATATTTTAGCATACTTTGTACATAAGACAAATGCATTAATAAATGATATTTAAATATTTTAGCCGATAAATCATGTACTTGTTCTTTATTCAATAAATAAACCGTCTTAATCGTGATTATATTTAAGGCGGCGCCGAAGAATTGTTACCGCACCGGCTGCAATGCTTAACAGTTATTTCTCCCGTTTTGAGTTCAAATGACGCCGAAGTCAATTTTTTTTTTATCCTTTCGGGGTCGATGGAATAAATATTAATTGAGCATTGTAATCGATATAATCGACTTTCATTCTCCTCTAAATTGCTGACCTGGTGTCAAAGTTAGAAAAGTTTGATCTTTTTCCTTTCAACGGCAGATCGAGAAATTAATTTTTTGTTACTAAACACTTTCAAACTTCGGACACTGGTAGAATGTGTCATATAAAACGTCTTTTACTCTTAGTGTTGTTGAGAAAAGTTTCTATTTTCAAAGTTATTTCGTATTTATTATGACTATAGAATAGCATTTCGTATTTTTCAAATTCTTAATTTTACCATGAAGGCGGCGAACTGGCAGAATCGTTACCCCCACCGGACAAAATGCTTAGCGGTATTTCGCTCGTCTTTATGTTCTGAGTTCAAATTTCACTGACGTCTTTGCCTTTCATCTTTTTGAGACCAACAAAATAAGTACCAGCTGAGGATTTGGATCGATGTAATCGACGTACCCCTTCCTCCGAAATTACTGGCCCTCTGCTGGAACGCTTTTGATTATGGATCTGCTTGGTTAGGACGAACTGGTTACTAAACAATATCAAAAACGTTACATCAAACTCAAAATTCGATTTTACCAAATCTACTTTTGTAACGAAATAACTGGAAGATAAGGACCAGGAGAATCATCATGGAAATCTAAAAAGATCCATTGAAATATTATTTTGCCATCATTAATTTGGATGTTCGCTTTTATGTTAAAAATAAGCAAAAAAGAAAGGAGGAATGTATAGTCGTTTAAGTTGAACACTTTTCCTTCTGATTGCTTGTTTGAAAAATAATTTTCAATAATTAGCAATGAAATTATAATTTATCAAGTGTCCTTTATAGTGCACATAACCCGAAATCTTTTCTCTGTTTTCCTTCTCGTGTTGCCTCCTCTTCTCTCTCACTCTCCTACGTGTTCTTTCTATCTCTCACTCTCTCTCACTCTCTATCTCTATCTGTCTCTCTCTCTCTATCTATCTATCTCTCTGACTATCTATCTATCCATTTCTACCTCTCTCCCACACTTTCCCCATTATCTCAATCTCTCTTCTGTCTTTTCTCTACCTCTCCATGATATTTTTACTTCTTTTCTTAAATCTTCCGCTAATTTTCCCACTTTTTCATCATTCTCAATCTCTTCGTCTTATCCACACACACACACACACACACACACACACATATTATACTCTATATGTATCTCTATATGCCTCTCTTTGTCTTTCTTTCTCTCTTTCTTCCTCTTTCTCTTTCTTTTTCTCTTTCTTTCTCTCTCTCTCTCTCTCTCTCTCTCTCTCTTTCTCTCTCTCCCTCTTATATGTATGCATATATTTGTGTATGTATATATTTACTCGGTGTATGTAGTAAACCAAGAAATTTTGATTAATTAAAAATAGACTACAATGCGGAGTGAATAGGATTTTTTTCTATGAAGTGACAACTCAAGACATGTTTCTTTCTTAATAGACCTCTTCATTGAAGCACAGTCAAATCGTTACTGCAGATCTTAGAGGCACGTTTTCAGTGACATTATAATTCAAAGTAAATGCTCCTGGAACTCACACCTTTCCCCAACGCTTTTCCTACAGGCAACATGCATTCAAGTTGAATAGTAATATTGTTGACTTCACCAATCTGTGAGGACCTGAAATAATCATGGGTATTAACACTTTCTTCTGGCTAAATCTTTTTAATGTAAGACTGAACAACAAACAGAAAATATTTAAATTAACACATTAAAAAAATTACATGCCAAATACATGAGAAACAGTGCCAGCTATTGCTGGTATTAATGTATACTTAATAAATTGAGAAAAAATCGATGTCTCGCTCTCGGGGATTTATTATTTTAAATGTTATAATTGTCTCGTTTAAAGCATTATACATCTACTTAATAATTATCTCGTCACAATTTCATAAAGGACGGCGAAGCCTATAGTTCTCTGAGGAGGATTTCATGAGAGCGAAACATGTCCAAAGTTATCTCTTGTATTTGCCAAAATAACTAAAATGATCTTAGTCATTAGTGTAATTTTTTTCATTTCCTCAGCGTATAAATGATTCTAATTATATTTTTCCTGTTCACCACCTGAAATATGCTAATTCTAACTTAACTATATATTTCCATATTCACTCAGAATTACGATAGAGCATATTGAATACAAATTGCTCTCCACCAATTTTATCTTTAAATTCTTACAAACCATAGCTTAAAACCGATTTTCTTAAACATCAGTACTATAATTGATTCTTATTTTATTGTTTGTTTAACTCACTACAATTAATCTACGTCTTGGTTAATTAAATTGTCATATTCGCCACATTAAGTGTATTCATGCTTACTTTACTAAATATTTCAAGCGACAGAATTTGTTCCACAATCATTCCTTTGGTCATTAACATCAGAATTAATTATTTAGAACATAATTCTCATCAGTAACAACGAAATTTTAATCAAAATTTCTTGTTTAACTACATCAAGTATGCTAACAAGCACTTAACTATTAAATTTGAATGCAGTATGACTGGGAGCTGTTCCCCCTTCCCAGTTATGCTGCATCCTTATAAACTATAACGTTATTTGCTCATTCACAAAAATCCTGTATGCTTGTCATCTAATATCAGTGGTAACGGTTAGACAATGCTTCGCTGAGGAGGTCCAATAAGGCCGAAATATATCCAGACTTATCACTGTGCTGTTTAAAACCCTCCCACTTGAATTCCATATTTAATCAATTAATTAGAGTTTTGGGGTTGTTTCCTATACTCTTTACTTTTTTACTCTTTTACTTGTTTCAGTCATTTGACTGCGGCCATGCTGGAGCACCGCCTTTAGCCGAGCAAATCGACCCCAGGACTTATTCTTTGGAAGCCTATTACTTATTCTATCGGTCTCTTTTGCCGAACCGCTAAGTTACGGGGACGTAAACACACCAGCATCGGTTGTCAAGCGATGTTGGGGGCACAAACACAGACACACAAACACATACACACACACACACACTATATATATATATATATATATATAAACATAATTAAGGGATCAGCAAATATTTGCTTCACCATATACCGAAGTTCAGAAATAGCAGCTAAAAAAGCTGAGAATCCCACAGATAGCATCACCTGTAACTCACAAAGGCAAAAACAAGAAGAAAAAAACAATGAAAAACTAACCATTCCGAAGGTTAACAGTAGACGCGTTTCTGGGTTATGATTGATACTCAATTTCCTTCATCAATACTGTATTCCAGCAGTAAATTTGACTATGCTAGCAAACTGTGCAAGCATGAACGAGTAACATTCCACACCGACACAGATCTGAAAGCATAACCGAATCTACCTCGGTCAGCCAGTCTAACTGTCCTTCCTTCAAGAAATTACCATGTGCGTGACCTGAAACAATCTGAAAATCTGAAACAATCAACCACCTCTTCTTCATGAATAATTTGAAGCTGCATAGCAAGGATGAGGCACAAGTGAGTTCTTTGGTGAACACGATCCACTGTTTTAGTGCTGATATTAAAATGGAATTCAAACTTAAGAAATGTAGTATAATGTACCTGAAAAAAGGCAACGAACAGTCCCTAACAGGGATAGAATTACCTAATAGAGAACTGGTTAAACAAATTGAAAAGGAAGGCTACAAACACCTTGGCATACTTGAGTTCAACGAAATCATGTAGAAGGAAATGAAACAACTGAAGAGGGAATGTTTCCGGAGACTAAAATTGGTGTTGCGCTCAAAATTGACCGGTTGAAATAAAAATCCAAGCAGTTAACACAGGGGCAATAGCGTCACCTCAGTATGGAGCTGGAATCATAAAATGGCAAAAGAAAGAACTGATGAAGACAAGAAAAATATTAACAGTGCACGGAGTCTTCCACCCTAAGATTGACAACGATATGCTATACTTGTCCAGAAGAAAGGGTGGAAGTGGTTTGAGCAGTTGCCAGGATTGTATTGAAGCAGAGGAAAACAACTTAGGGTGGTATGTAAAACATATGAAGAAGTCCGGCGTCATCAAAATTCATAATTGTATAAAGAAAGAAAAACTTAAAGAGGAAAAGAACACAAAAAAGAAGCAGCACGGAAATAGAAAAAAATGTTCACTCAGCTTGCAAAAGATACAAGCGCCAAAACAGAAACAGAAGACCGGTATCTATGGATGATGTGGAGTGACTTAAAAATAGAGACAGAACCACTCATATGCGCAGCTCAAGAACAAGAGTTAAGGACCAACTATATAGAGTGAAGAATAGGCAACACTACTGACAGCGATAAATACAGAATGTGTGATGAGAGGGGTGAAACGGTATGGCACATCTTTAGCGAATGTGGCAAGAATGATCTATTGGGAGCTCTGTGGAAATCACGGTCTACATAGAGCAAAGACGTGATATGAGCAAACCCCAGAAGGAGTCATCAAGAATGAAGATTGCAAAATCCTGTGAGATGCAATGATCCAGTGCGATCACCTGACCAGACATCGGAAACCGGACATTGTTGTAGTGAATAAAAAAAAAAAAAAGGAAAGAATATGCATGATAATCGGCATACCATGTTCCGGTGACAACAGGATCAAAGAGAAAGAAGAAAAACTGAACAAGTATGAGGACTTGAAGTGGGAAATACGAAGGTTGTGGTCAATGAGGAGAGTAGTCGTGATACCAATAGTAATTGGCATACTCAGAAGTATCAGCACTCAACTACCAACATGGCTGGAAAAGATTGGTACAAATGTACAGATAGAACACCTATAAAAGTCAGCATTGCTTGGAACTGCAAGAATCCTTCGCAGAGTTCTTGAAGCTCAACCAGTAAACAAGTGTCACCTTAGTCTGCTGGCTGTGGACAGCTGACACTTACCCTCATACCCAGCAAAATAAGCTGAGAGTTTTCATCAAATAATAATAATAATAATAATAATAATAATAATAATAATAATAATAATAATAATAATAATAATAATCCTACCAAAACTTACCAGAACAACCATGAGAAGACATCACAATAGCAGACCTAAGGATGACACTCACGAAGGTACATAAGTGAAAATTTCCTGGTAATGATAGGGTACAACAACAACAACAACAACAACAATAATAATAGCCCAATACATCACTGTCAGTGATAGTTATTTTATCAGTCCCCAAAGGACGTCAGGAACTGGACGGAACTTTTGAACTCGGAACGTAAAGAGTAAAAAACAAAAATGCTGCGAAACATTTTGTCTGATGTGGTAAGGATTCTACCAGCTTTCCGCCTTAATGATAATAACCTTTTCTAAATTTGGCACACAGTTAGTAATTTTCAAGGGAAGGTTAAGTCATTTGCATTGACTTCAATATTTCCTTGGTACTTACTTTATCGACTCCAGAGGAATAAAAGGCAAAGTTGACCCTGGCGTAATTTGACCTCAGAATTTAATAAAGAAATACCACTAGGTATTTTGTCCGACACATTAACGAATCTGCCAGCCCACCGCCTTCATCTTAATAATAATAATAATAATAATAATAATAATAATAATAATAATAATAATAATAATAATATCTACGAAAATAGAATTGGAAAGAGAAATTGAAAAAGTTATTGAATTGTGCGGCAGTGAATTAATACAATGCAATCATTGATATCTGCTTGAAGGTGTCTGGAATATTCTCTTCTGTTAATTGAACGAGGACTACAGAATAGCTCCCATTTAGCTTCTTTTTATTTTTTTTTTTATTTTTCCTTTTTTCTTTTATTCATTTTCATTCTTTAAAGTCAGAAATAATTTCTATTGTGGTTGAATTTTGTACACCAACCAACTCCCTAGAGTAACGACGAGAAAAGACAATTGAAGACAGTTAACTTCATATTTTAATTTCAGTGATCATGTGATCATGTTTATCGTACACAACATGCTATCTATCTATCTATCTATCTACTTCACTCTCTACCCTTAGATTTGCTCATCTATATTTTTTCGTTCTTTTTTCTGTTTTTCCCGCTCTCTTTCACTATGTGGGTGTCTACATTTCGCTCTGTGCTTCACTTTTCATTGTGCGTAATAACATATTTATCTTATAGTTCTGTCTATTGATATCCTTATTTTCAACTTAAGAAATTTAAATAACAAAAATAAAGCAAGTTTGCACGAAACACAAAGATTACTAATAAACAAACACCGAACAATTTGAACAGAGATGAAGCTGAAGAGATCGTGTGAGAAGAAAGAAATTCTGTTGATGGTTCTGACAAGAGAGAAGTGTGGTTTGGTCAGGAGACATGATTTGAGCCCATAGCCTTTACAGTTCTTCTAGGCAGACGAGGTTGACGTAATAGACGTTCTTCAATAAAGGCATGTTGATGGCGGCCAGGAAAACAAAATCATAATCAGATAGGGAATTCCAGAGAGATATGGTACTGGAGAAGGACAAAGCGTAGTGCTTACTACACAGCATGTAAAGGCGAGACATAGTACGGATGGTGGGAAGAGAAAAAAAAACGAATGAATTGGGTGGACACAAGATCATCCAGATCATAGAAAAAGAGGCCTCAGTAACAGTGGATAAGATGGAGTAAGGAGACAGCTCGTTTGTGGGCCAAGGGCTGGAGTGTGTTGATAAGTGACATTAGTTGAATTGGTAGAATCAAAGCGACTCCGGCCAATCAGTTGAATAGCCTATTGGTGGAATGTAGTCCAGGATGTCTGTAACTGTCACAAAAAGATATAAACACACACACAGCCATACATACTACGGCCTTCTGCACACCAAATTCCACACACGATGTGTGGATCAACTGGTTGTAATGTGACCTTCTTAACCCCACCACCATACTTGTAGCCATTCACAAACATACACTACACGTATGTAACTATTATATTTTCTATTTATTAATTCACAACAGTGTCATTTCGCAAATGGAAATTAGAAATGTCCAGAAAATAGTGATCAGCCTTTTTAAACTCAAGAGTAGCTGTAGAATTCAGATATTTCCAAAAGTTCCAACATTCTTTGTGCACTGAGTTATAATGCCTTAAATTTAGCAGCTAGCTGCAATTATTTTTGCACCAAGTTAAATCATGAAAAGGAGCAGAAGTTTAAAGAATTGTTACCTCTTTGGGTAATAAAGAGCGTCTTTTCACAGTGCAAAGATATGTGCAAAGAAGACCACATAAAAAAAAAAGAGAGAGAGATAAATAAATCTTCTCAAATAGTAAAAAAAAAAAAAGAAAAAAGAAGATATTGTTACTTTTCAGATTCAGTAAAGCAGCTAATTTGAGCCATTGAAGATTGCTGTTTTCAAATATCTGTAAATAAACTAATATCCACTGATATTTGCTTAAGAACTCAATTTTGTCCAAATGCATGGATTATCTGCAGACAATACTACACAAACAAAAAAACTCTCAATTACTTTCAAATATTTTATTAATATAAATAAATAAATATATATCTTTGTAATCTGTTTCATTTTCTTTTCTTTTATTCTAACAAATTTGAAATTAACAATGTGAAGTGATAACAAACATTTGATTACAAAGAAATTTACAGTTAAAAATTGAGCTGTTTTTATTTGTTAAAAATATATAAAAACAATTAAAAGAGGACAGATACTTCCATATAAAATTGTAAACCCAAAAATTTATACCAGTCAGGATTTGAGTAATTTTTTCCTAGTTTCTTCACGAACAATATCAGGTTAAAACTGGATCTGTGTGTGCATGTGTGTATGTGTGTGAGAAAGAGTGAGAGAGAGTGAGAAAGAGAGAAAGAGAGTGTGTGTATGTAAGTATGCACGCATGTATGTATGTATGTATGTATGTATGTATGTATGTATGCATGTGAAATGATGGAGTACACTGAATGAAAAATTACCTCTGTCATTAGGATATGATATTTAAGTTCTCCCAACATTTAACTGATACCCGTAAAATCAGACAGTCACAAAATCTGAATAATCTCAAGAGATATCCTCTTAAAGTTGCAAAAAGTAAACACACATTCAGGCATCCCATACATGCACACACACAGATACTTGTGTTTATTAGATTCATCAGACCAGTGTGGTAGGCTTCACTGAGGAGACACACAACAAGGTTGAAACACCACATCTCAAAGCCCCCTTCACACTGGCGAAGGGTGTATGTTACAAACAAACATCATTTAAAAGGAGGTGTTCTTTGATGAAGAAATATATCCGTGATTAGACATTCATGTTTGAATCTGCAGGAATGTATTAAAATGAATTAATGTGCTATTGTTGAGATTCTCACTGTTTTGTATGCACTCTGTGAATTATTATATATCTATTCATATACAGATATGTATACATTATCTATATGTATTGATATCTCTGTGTGTGTGGGGGGTACGTGTTCTTCAAACCAATTCAACTGGCAAGAGGTCAAGAGGATGGTTGGATAATATCCATGATATCAGTTGGTCATGCTTGGGAATCCAAGACTCTATGGAGGAAGTACCTGAGTACTCTAACCCCATGACCATATAAGGAAGACTGGGCAGAGAAGACAGATGGCTATCATCATCATCATCGTTTAACGTCCGCTTTCCATGCTAGCATGGGTTGGACGATTTGACTGAGGACTGGTGAAACCGGATGGCAACACCAGGCTCCAGTCTGATTTGGCAGAGTTTCTACAGCTGGATGCCCTTCCTAACGCCAACCACTCAGAGAGTGTAGTGGGTGCTTTTACGTGTCACCCGCACGAAAACGGCCACGCTCGAAATGGTGTCTTTTATGTGCCACCCGCACAAACCAGTCCAGGGGCACTGGCAACGATCTTACTTGGCTTGCCGGG
>NC_068984.1:23442516-23448593 GCF_001194135.2 Octopus bimaculoides
CTATATAAATACATAAACACACACACATATGTTATCATCGTTGTAATCGTTTTATGTGCACTTTTCATGATGGAATGGAGAGTTGGAGAGATCATCACAGTCAGAGTTAATTATTTTTGCCTGTCAAGGCAATGTTGATGGATCTATATTTTGACACAGCTTCTATATATGAATGCCCTACTGAAAACTATATTATATATATTCACCATGTGTACCCTACTTGTAGAATAGATACACTGTGTTCTTCAATGTAATAAGACTAAAATGAAAGGAACAGCATCATCATCATCATCATCATCATTTAATGTTCGCTTTCCATACTGGCATAGATTGAACAGTCCGACTGAAAACTGGGAAACCAGGGGGACTGCACCAGGTTCCGATCTGATTTGGCAAAGTTTCTATGGCTGGACGCCCTTCCTAATGCCAACCACTCACTGCTAGGTGTAATAAGGCACATGTATACAACAAAGCACCCAGCCCACAGACACAATATAATGCTAGTATTCATAATAAAAATAATTTTAATATATATAAAATAGAACAACACTTTTTCCCACCACCCATCTGTTTATTTTTCAAGTCATTTGTATTATTGAAAAGCAGTCTGCTCATACACTATTCATAATTATTCTATAGACACAAAAGAAACATACACACACATACCATAAACACTAAAATGTGTGTGTGTGTGTGTGTGTGTGTGTGTGTGTGTGTGTGTGTGTGTATTGGAAGTAAACCTACTACCTCTGTATGTTGAGTTACTGAGATCCAGTTGAGTTATGACTAATGACTTAAGCGCTATGGTAATAAGAATTCAAACCAAATATATACAAATTTTCACAAGTGTTGTTCAGAAACTCAGATTATTATGTATAATGAGTTTTGACTGATTCTATAGTCTAATTAGCACACACACGTACACACATCTACATGTATTTCTGTTAATCATCACTTGAGAGTAGGAAAATTGTTCTTGAGAGGAAGGATTCAGTCTCAGGTTAGCTGGGAGATAAATATTTCTTGTCAATTTCGATGCGACGAAATTTGTTTCTGAAAGCACAGATAACTGGAAGTACACAAATGACTGCAGTCAGTAGTGTCCAGTTCATCCATGATACACCTGAAATATAAAGATGTGTTGATTATCAGAAAGTAATACACACCTGTGTAATTACTAAATTATTATCAGTAAAACTATTAAAACTATAAATGCAATGGTAATATGGATTGTTTGCATTAGTATGGTAATAGAATATCCAATTATCACCTTAAAAACAAAAACATGAGACAAACAGTAGCTGTTGTTGTTGGCACTCCGTCACTTATGACGTCAAGGGTTCCAGTTGATCTGATCAACGGAACAGCCTGCTTGTGAAATTAACGTGCAAGTGGCTGAACACTCCACAGACACATGTACCCTTAACGCAGTTCTCAGGGATACTCAGCGTGACACAGTGTGACAAGGCTGACCCTTTGAATTACAGGCACAACAGAAACAGGAAATAAGAGTGAGAGAAAGTTGTGCTGAAAGAGTACAGCAGGGTTCGCCACCATCCCCTGCCGGAGCCTCGTGGAGCTTTAGGTGTTTTCGCTCAATAAACACTCACAAAGCCCGGTCTGGGAATCGAAACCGTAATCCTATGACTGCGAGTCCGCTGCCCTAACCACTGGGCCATTGCACCTCTACAATAAACAGTAGCAAAAGAATGGGAAAAGAGAACAAAATTTATAATTATATTGTGAGAAAGGAACAGAGGAGAAATCAATGTTTCAGATTGTAGGCCTTCATCAAGAGCAGAACAGAAGAAAGAGGTGGAGGAAACAAAAGAGTGGTGCTTTGCATATTTATTCTTAATATATTTTAGCAGATTAGAATGCAAATATGCTAATCACAGGTGTATTTGTCATAGGAGGACAGGTTCTTCTTTTTTACAATGACTATGTGGTCATAACACGCACAATTCATTGATGCAAGGTGCTGGTTTTAGGAAACCAGCATGGTGAATGTGAATGATTAGATTGTTATTTTGCAGGTAAAAGACAGGATGTGTGTGTGTGTGAGAGAGAGAGAGAGAGAGCATATTGACTTAAGTGAAATAAACATGGGAAATTTTATGGAACTGTTATGGTTCAAAGAGCACATTATGTATATGAGGCATTATGTATGAAAGTAACTATATGTGAATGTTCAGAATAATAGAAAAGGGTGTTATGTGTCATAATGCTGGGGTATAAATAGATGAATAGTGCACTGCATGTGTACAGAAAGTGGGTGAATTACAACTGAGAGTATTTATCAGTGTTTGGTTGGGGTTTTTTTTGAAGGAGGAAGAAAGCAGCATTTTTAGAGCAAGTCTGATTTCAACCTAAAAAATAAATAGTTGTTTTCAGTGCAAGCAGAAAATGAGACTTTTGTGGTGCTGTACATCATCATCATCATTTAATATCTGTTGTCCATGTTGGCATGGGGTTGGACAGTTTGACCAGGGCTGGTAAGCTGGAAGGCTATGGTTACAAAAGATAATATGCAGCTAGGTGTAACCCAAATAATTGAAATAACAAGCTACAGGTCTAAGTGAAATGATGTTGCATCAAATATCCGACTAGTGTTCTCCACTATAATTAGCCAGTGCTTCAGTTGTTTCCCCAATATCTGCTAAGATGCAGAGATGATATATTTTGCAATAGATGAGGTTCTTGGAGGAACAAGTACAGCTAGGATAGTTAGAGCTCATCATGGTGCCCACAGCCACCCCAGGAACCTACTGGAAGAAGTCTGCAGAAAAGGAAAAGAAACTGAGAGTAAGGCTGAGTCGAGTAAAGTAGAGAAGAGTAGAGGTACTGGACTTGAGCATAGTCTGATGGTCAAGAAAATATTTTAGGATTATGAATCCATCACTGTGCAGGTCAACAATATAGAGGGACATCACTAACATTTATGGTGCAAAAAGGTCAGGTAAGAATGAGAAGTTGAAGAGGTAGAGGTTATACTGCTAGTTGAGGAATACCTGTGCTTAATTACTTTGATTCCTCAGTCTACAAATGTGTAAGCACATCACCATTATCACTCCTCATTTGTCTAACAATTATAAGTAAAGAAGAGACTACCAAAGCAGTCACAGAAGTCTGGTGCAGGCTTTAGCCTGGCCGGCTCTTGTGGTACCATCCCACCCATGCCAGCATGGAAGACAGACATTAAACAATAAGGATGATGGTGATGATGAAGAGAGTAATGAGTAATAGTTACACTCAAATATCTGAATAAATCATACATATGCAAGCACACACACACACACACACACACACCCAACTCTGATATGGGTAGGTTTTCTCAAGAACTGCATATCATGAGTCATCTCAGTCCTCCATCATCTCCATGAGGCTCAAGGTCTTGCAATCAGCCTTCCCATGTTTTCCTGGATTTCCCTCTTCTGCAAGTTCCATCCACTTTTAGTGATCACCACTTCTTTATACAGTTGTCCTCAACCATACACACCACATGCCCATACCAATGCAGTCTTCTTTCATGCACACTACATCTGGTTCCTCTTATGCCCAGTTTTTCACTCACTACCTTTGTACTGCCTTTCATGCACACTTACATTGCACATCTAACAGAGCATACTCACTTCATTTCTTTCTAGGGGCAATCCCAAGGTCATACATGACTAAAGGGGGGTGCTTTAGAACTTACCAATATTAGGTATCATGAGAATAAACAAGAAAACCAAAGACACAGCATTGGAGAGCAGATTTAAAACTCCATTAGCGACTCCTTCTGCAATAGGGAATGCTGCCTCAGAACTCATTTCATAAAGGATTGGGTAGATAGATGTGAGGAATATCATAGAAAGGGTTATTGACAAGGTCAGTTGAACTGCAAATAAGAGAAGAAAAAAGAAAAGTCAAGTTAAATAGAAAAAGAAATCAAACAATGTAGTAATTAATAAATAAGTGGTGATATATTGGAAAAGAAGGCACGTGATCTAGTAGTTAGTGTGCTGCATTGACGATCACAAGATGATAGCTTTGATTCCTGGGCTGGGTAATGCATTGGTGTTCTTGAGCGAAACACTTCATTTCTCATTGCTCTGTTATCACTTCAACATCTGACATGTGGCACACCATGCACTTGTACAGGCAATTTTGATTTGATGGAGAAAGTTAGCAAATGAACTACACAAATGTTTCATCATTGAAGGTGGTGAGCTGGCAGAACCGTTAGCACGCTGGGCGAAATGCTTTGTGGTATTTTGTCTGCCGTTACGTTCTGAGTTCAAATTCCACCGAGGTCGACTTAGCCTTTCATCCTTTCGGGGTCGATAAATTAAGTACCAGTTACGCACTGGGGTCGATGTAATCGACTTAATCCCTTCGTCTGTCCTTGTTTGTCCCCTCTATGTTTAGCCCCTTGTGGGCAATAAAGAAATAACAAACGTTTCATCAATATAAAACAAATCATCGGCACAAATTGTTCAGCAAGAAATCGTGAAACCCTCATCTGCTGTTTAAGATAAGAAAGTCCACAATATTGAATAATGTATGCAAAAAAAAAAGAATTTCAATTAATTGAGATTTCCTTCTTAGATGAAGAAACAAAACCAAATCTAGAGTAATTATTGATAGCACTTAAAACAAGGGGAACATAATTTCAAATAATTAAGAAGGCGGAGGAGTGGCTGTGTGGTAAGTAGCTTGCTTACCAACCACATGGTCCCGGGTTCAGTCCCACAGCATGGCACCTTGGGCAAGTGTCTTCTACTATATCCTCGGGCCGACCAAAGCCTCGTGAGTGGATTTGGTAGACGGAAACTGGAAGAAGCCCATCGTATATGTATATATATATATATGTATGTGTGTGCTTGTGTGTCTGTTTGTCCTCCCCCAGCATTGCTTGACAACTGATGCTGGTGTATTTACGTCCCCGTAACTTAGCGGTTCGGCAAAAGAGACCGATAGAATAAGTACTAGGCTTACAAAGAATAAGCTCTGGGGTCGATTTGCTCGACTATAAAGGCGGTGCTCCAGCATGGCCACAGTCAAATGACTGAAACTAGTAAAAGAGTAAAAGAGTAAAAGAATTAATTTCAGGAAAATATTTACATGCTTACAGGAAAATCAAATTTTTGCTTGCCCACAAATTAATTATTTTGTGGAACACTGTCAAAGAAAATTCTACACATCAAAGAATGCTAGGTGCAGCAGCATACTCCATGCTACATATTCCTCTTGTAGGTGTCTCATTAAGAAAACGTATGCTGTGTGGATGGGTGTGTGGGTATGTGTTGGTTTGTATATACACAGGGTGCGATGGGTAAATTGTCGCCATTTTATATTTTTAATTTCACGCATGTGCATTGTTTGTATTTGATTTTGTCAACTACACAGTATAGTAGGGTCAGCTGGACACTGTCTGTGAGAAAAATAGCACCATGACGCAATTCACTCGCCCAGGAATTTGGAAATGACATGCTGTACTGCTTGGCATTCGCCTCTGAAGCTCCAATACAAGCATTTCAGAGTGTTTGGGTGTCAATCTGAAGACAGGGCAATCTAAGGACATGTACTGAGAGTGATTAAAATCAAACATCCAGTCAACATTATGGTGTTTGGAGTGATCACTAGTGATGGCGACGTTAAGCCTCCATTCATCTCCCCACATGGCCTCAGACTCAACACGGCGGTCTACATCAAGTGTCTGGAGGAGGTAGTGCTGCCTTGGGTCAAGAGGTTGGTTGCTGGAAGACCCTTTGTCTGGCAACAGGACTCTGTACCATGCCACACAAGCAGGAGAACCCAGTTATGGCTGTCAGGCAATTTCTATGACCACATCAACCCTAACACCTGGCCACTCCCCAGACTGCAACCCCTTTGATTATTATGTGTGGGGAACAGTTGAGTGAGAGACCAACAAAACTCCTTGTAACACCAAAGATGAACTGAAGGCAAGGATTATGGCAACATTCACCAACTTAAACAAGGAGACCATCCAAAAGAGTTGCAGGAGATTCCAAAGTCATTTGGAGGCCATGGTTGAAGCCAGGTACCTCTACTAGTATATATGTATATGTATA
>NC_068984.1:23449273-23456978 GCF_001194135.2 Octopus bimaculoides
ATATATATATATATATATACACATGCACTTGCGTGTTTGTTTACATTTACACTTCTCTAAAGTGCTGAGCTACATGTAATGACATTATTGACATTACACATCTGCTGGCTTTGCACCTGCGTAAACATGGAACAAGAGACTCTTTCCTACCACAAATCCAAAATGCATCGCATATAGGCTAATTATGTTCCTTATCAGTTGATGAGGAACATAATTAGTTTACATAACCTGGTCCATCAGCTCAGTAATTTCCTTTCTCAAAATCAAAAGAGAAATAAAATACAATGGATGCACTCATGAAAAGAACTAAAAAAAAGGCATGGGAGCAATGTTTAATGGATTCACTATTAACAATCATGAAGGTAAACATTTAATGAATGGAATAAAAGAAGCAACACAGAAGCACGTTAACAGATCCATGCATGTATATAGATATACAGGTCATTGTTAGTAGTGTGGGAAGACGGGCAACAGGAAAAATTTGTAGTGTGACTAATGTTTGTTATGAAGTCATCTCAAAATCATGCTTTTTTATGTGATTTCCAGTTGTATAATAGGGTTTTAGCAAATAAATAAATAGTTAAATAATGGTAGTTTTCTGTGGTGCAGAGTTTGCAGGGATTATCAGTATAACATCTACAGTACCACTATAGTGATATGTGTACACTCACATACAGTATATAAGCAAAGGCACACACTTGGACACACACATACACACATAAACATCGATACATACACACACACACACACACACACACGTGCATATATACATACACACACGATGACTACAACTCAGTTTCAATCATTGCCATTACTTGATTGTTTTTATAAATATGAGCAGTGTGGAGGTGACTTTTCAGTCCTACTAAGGACTGAAATAAATAAATAAATGTTAATTAAAATTGTGTAAAAAAAAAAAAAACATTGTAATCTCAATAGACAGAAATTTACATATCTTTTGAAAGAGATTAACTCTTTCATCTTCTTGCATAAAAAGTTTAAGACCAATGATAGCTCAGTTACATTGTGTTTAAAGACTAATTATTCATATTTGAATTATCAAGTGTATTATCAATTGTATTTCAATTTTTTTTTTAAGACAAAGAAAAGAAAAATTCAGTAGAGAGATATCCACTCACCATCTGTGATGTGGAGGACATTTTCATACATCAACTGGAACCATGTCAGCAGTCCAATGGAGATTGTAATGAGAGCTGAGAGAAATATTCTAGTGTAGTTCACAAACATGTCTGATAACCTGTGGGTATTATATAAAACAAAACTGTATTAGGCCAAAAATTACTGAGATGATGGAAAAGAAAAATACCAGTGACAAACACAAGAATACATACATACATATACCATCACCATCATCATCATCATCATCATCATCATTTAACATCTTTTTGTATATATATATATATATATATATATATATTGTTTTTTGACAGCACCGCATGACTGGCATCCGTGCTAATGGAGCGCTAAGAGCATATCCGAGCATGATTGTTGCCAGGGCCGCTAACTGGCCCCCGTGCCGGTGGCACGTAAAAAGCACCATTCGAGCATGATCGTTACCAGTGTCGCTTTACCGGCACTTGTGCACGTGGTATGTGAAAAACAACATTCAAGTGAGGACGTTGCCAGTGCCGCTGGACTGGCTCCTGTGCAGGTGGCATGTAAAATACACCATTTTGAGTGTGGCCGTTGCCAGTACCGCTGACTGGCCTTCGTGCTGGTGGCACGTAAAAGCACCCACTACACTCTCGGAGTGGCTGGCGTTAGGAAGGGCATCCAGCTGTAGAAACTTTGCCAAATCAGATTGGAGCCTGGTGTAGCCATCTGGTTCACCAGTCCTCAGTCAAATCATCCAACCCATGCTAGCATGGAAAGCGGACGTTAAACGATGATGATGATGATGATATATATGTATATACATATAAATATATATCATCATCATCACCATTTAATGTATGTCATCCATGCTGGCATGGGTTGGATGGTTTGACAAGATCCAGTGAGCTAGAGGACTGAGTCAAGCTGCAACGTCTCTTTTGGCATATGGCTACACATCTTTCCTAATACCAACCACTTTACAGAGTGTACTAGATGCGTTTTTTCATGACATCAATACTAGTGAGGTTGCAAAATAACTTGTAAGACAAAGAAGAACCTCAATTGAATGGGATTGTAATAGAGGGGGAAGTGGCTTTATGCCAAATGATGAGAGGCAAATGTATGATAGAGGGACAGGCAAGATGTCTTGTTATAGAAGAAATACCTGGCTACATCACATTATATAGGAGTGAGGGAAAGTAGGTAGAAAGAAGATAAAGATGTCGGTGACAAAGTGTTAGAGTATGCTCTCAAGGTATAAGAAGGTGAGTATAAGAGTGAATATGGATAGATCAAGAAGGATAGGTAGATAAGTTTGTAGGAGTGCGAGGGTAGTGATAAGTGGTTAGAGATGGGTTAGAGGTTAATGTAGTGAATGATGTACAAGAGTGGAGATGTAGTTGATGGTAAATATCTATGTGGAGGAGAAGGTAAAAGAAATAGTTCAAGAATGAAAAGGTGGCATGTGGCAGTACAGAAAGGGTAGAGAGCAGCCACATAATAAGCTTGTAGACAGATCAGAAAATAAGGAGATACTGTGCAGGGTGGGAGATTGGGGAGAGAGAGAGAGATATACAGGGACAGAAATGAAGGTCAGATGTACATAGTAGTGGCTAGAGTGAAAGATAGTAACCAAATCTCATTCAAATCATACTCTCCTGTAATTTTGTTTTTTTAAATGTAGAAGACCATAATGTAGTTCCAAATAAACATAGTCATGGCTAGGAAACCTGTCATGGTGAACTGAGACCAAAACATAACAACAACAAGAAATAAATGTTTTTGACACAACCACCACACTTGAATAGCTGAAAGAGAATGTCAGACCTCAGCAGATTTTATCTTAGAAGTACAAGGGACAAAACTAAATATAATACAGTATTTAGCTCAATGTATTGCCATCTCAGTTGTCTGTATTAGCTCAAAATCTTCCTCCTATTGACTTTTTCCGGTTAGGCTTAAGACACGTTTTTGAAAGGTCAATATTTGTATAGTTGATTGAAAGAACTTTCCAGTTCATATTTTTATTGATACTAGAGAGGAAAGAGACAACATGGAATTTCTCTTAAAATATTAGTTACTGAAAGTCTTCAGTGTCCTTGATGTCTCCCTTCACTCCATAACTAGTGAGGTTGATGAGGTTTATTTACCATTTTTTGTTTTTTCTTTAATGGTTATTTTTGAGAGAAATTGTTACTTAAACCCAGGTTAGACTTTGCTAAGCAGATATATATATAATCAAATGCATTTTATCTGTGATCTAAAACTATCCTGTCTTGACAGACAGTTCATCTCTGATTATGTCATCAAATAAGTCCTTCCAATTTAAAGATAACTGAGTGTGATCTGAAGGAGATTTAACTGCAATTTTCAGATGGTCAAGTAACTGTTTAGAAGTTCATGGACAGGGAGAAATCTGGGGAGGTGAGTTGGGAAAAATATTTGATAGTCTGTCTTGTGGTTGAAAAACAGACTGAACTATGATGATGCATCTTGTCAGTTTGGGTGGGAGCATTATGCCAAAAATCCTATCTAGTTACTAAATTCTTGCAACAACAGCTGAACCATGGTTCCCTGAAGAAGTTTAATAATACTGAAATATATTTAGAGTTGTCATTGCACTGTCAAAGACCAAACTCACTCATCTCTGTATTCTGTATTTAATTATATTTAATTTAAATTCCAAGCTTCTCTTCCTTGCCTGTGTTTTTTCTACATTATTCTATAATTGTTAGTAGGTTCAAAAGTACGTAGACCATTGCAGTAGTTGTAGAAACAAGATAGGAGGGTGCAGTCTGCTAGGAAGACAGCAGTTATGGTATTAACCAACCTACTGATAGATCCTAATTCAAATCAATTGTTAGAAGTTCATTACTATGAATTGAGACACTTATATAACTCAGTTCATCCAACTTCTGCGAAGAAGTATCAGAATACATTCAAATCCTGTCTGTAGTTAGCAAGCAGTGAATTTATCCTTCATCCACAAAACACTAAAGCATTAAAGATAAGTAACAGCTTTTGCATCTTAATATTGCATCTAAGGCCTAGTCTTTACAAGTCTTTTGAAGCTCATGGATACATGCACAATCTTCCATCCATCCATTTCCACTGCCCACTATTCTTGAAAAGTTGTGAAGATAGACTCTTCAGACTCCTCTTCCATAGGATCCTGTCAAAAACAAGCCATCGTTAAACTTTCTTGCTGGATTCCCAAGCATGACCAACTGAGACTAAGGATACTATCCAACCATCTCCTTCATGGTCTACCTCCAGATCTCTTCCAGCTGGCTCAACTTGGGGAATCTGTCCTGTGATTCTTTCCAGCACAATCTTGGGACTGTACTTGAAACCATGTGGTTCGGAAGCAAACTTCTTACTATCCATCCTTGCCTACACCTACTATTTTTCTCCCATCAGTTATTCAATTGTATAGCAGTTTATCTTGGCTGGTCCTACCACAGTTATTCTTGCTTAACTCCAAGTAATAAACTCCAACTGAGTTAATCTTTGATCAAAGTCATTCCAGCCTTGACCAAGCCAGCGTTCGTTCCCAAGACAACATTATACAATACATCCTTACCATTTTTTAAAACTGTTGGGTGTGATTTGAAGAAAATTTGATATACCAACCATAACCACCTCACCTGTCTTTTTTTTTTCAGACAGTGTATATCTAGAACTACATTATTCAAGTTTTCTTTTTTTTAATGACAAGACCGTGTATGATACAAGAGCAATTTGGCACTCAGGTATAATAATTCAGTCTTTCACTTTTTCCTTTTGCCAGACACAGTGCATCTAGAACTATGTTATTCAAAGTGTCCCTTCTTTTTTTTAAATAGTTCAGTATGAATGAGATTTGGCTGGTATTCCTAGCAAACTGAGAAACTATAGCCATGCAGGTGCTTCCTCATTGACACATACTGCAAGATTTTAATGCAGAGGAAGTATGTTGTAAATTTCAGCCAGTATGAAGGTTGGATTATCATCAGATTAAGACAGGTTGTCAAAACACACTGATCAACAATCTTTCAAGTTGTCCAAACTGACAGCTGTAAAACTGGAGCAAGCTATGATAAATATTACATAGGTCAATACCATCACATCCATTAACAAATGGTTGTCACTAGAAATAAATAGAAATATAAACTACTGACATTCTGAGAGAATATTGACACTGCTGACCTATAATTGTTTTCTGCATCAGAAGGTTCACATTGCCTTGAGACTTGAGAAAATAGGTAATCTATTTGTATTACTAGCAGTATTTAGTATTAATAATGTGAGCTGGATGTGTAGAGGTGATGAGGTGACAAAAATAGTGCAACATTGAATTAAATATCTAACCAACTCCCCTTCCAAACCTAAGTTCAAATTCTGTAGTAGATGACTCTGACTTTATTTTTCTACTTCAGACATGGCTGTGTGGTAGGAAGTTTGCTTCTCAACGATATGGTTCCAGGTTCATTCCCATTGTGTGGAACCTTGAGGAAGTGTTTTCTACTATATATCTCCAGGCCAACCAAAGCCTTGAGAGTGAGTTAGGTTAATGGAAATTGAAAGAAGCCCATTATGTGCGCGTGTGTGTGTGTGTGTGTGTGTGTGTGTGTGTGAGAGAGAGAGAGAGAGAGAGAGAGAGAGAGAGAGAAAGAGAGAGGTTGTTTTATTTCCGGTCTTGAAAAACATGTCTAGCTATGGAAAAGTAATATCTTGCTAGGAAACAATTGAGTGTTGACAGTTGAAAATACATCTGCACGTCAAAAATCTGCCTCAACAAATTCAATCTGATCCATGGAAGTATAGAAAAGTGGATATTAAAAGATAATGACGAATATAAGCCAAACACAGAGGAGATTTGGCTGCTATGAAAACTGAAAGAAACCCATCATGTAGGAGTGGCTGTGAGGTAAGTAGCTTGCTTACCAACCACATGATTCCGGGTTCAGTCCCACTGCGTGGCACCTTGGGCAAGTGTCTTCTTCTTCTATAGCCTTGGGCCGACTAAAGCCTTGTGAGTAGATTTGGAAGATGGAAACTGAAAGAAGCTCGTTGTATATATGTATGTATGTATGTATATATATGTATATGTATGTGTGTATGTGTATGTGTATGCATGTGTTTGTGTGTCTGTGTTTGTCCCCCCACCCCCACCATTGCTTGACAACCGATGTTGGTGTGTTTATGTCTCCATAACTAAGCAGTACAGCAAAAGAGACCGATAGAATAAGTACTAGGCTTAGAAAGAATAAGTCCTGGGGTCGATTTGCTCGACTAAAGGCGGTGCTCCAGCATGACTGCAGTCAAATGACTGAAACAAATAAAAGAATAAAAGAATAAAAGAACACATAAATATATGACATAGGATGAGGTGATAAAGCATGATCTTTGAACATTGGGACTCACAGAGGCAATAACAAGTGACAGATTTTTGGCAATATGCCATGCTTGAGAAGACCCATCAAGCTAAGTGAAATTACAGTCATGGCCAATACCAATGTCATGTAATTGGCACTTGTGCCGGTGGCATGTAAAAAGCACCCTTCAAACGTTGGGCAATATGGTGTGCTTGAAAAGTGCCGTCAAGCCAAGTGAAATCATATTCGTGGCCATTGCCAGTGTTGCATACCTGGTACTTATGTTAATGGCACATGAAAAGCACACTCTGAACTTTGGGCCTCACGGAGGCAGTGACAAGTAACCAAGACCTTTGGCAATATACTATGCTTAGGAAAACCTGTCAAGCTAAGCGAGATTGTAGTTTTGGCTGATGCTAATGTTTCATAACTGGCACCCCTGCTGGTGGCACATAAAAAGTACCCACTAAGTTCTTGGAGTGATTGGCGTTAGGAAGGGCATCCAGCAGTAGAAACCATGCCAAATCAGATTGGAACCTTGTGCAGCTCCCCAGCTTACCAGTTTTCAGTCAAACTGTCCAACCCATGCCAGCATGGAAAACAGACGTTAAATGCTGATGATGATGATGTGTGTGTGTATTGGTGTATGTCTGCGCTTGCGTGCGTGTGTCTGTCTGTCTGTTTGTGTCTGTGTGCCCGTGTTCGTCCCCTACCACCACTTGACAACCCGTGTTGATGTGCTAATGCCCCCTATACTGGGGTTGATTCTTTTGACTAAAATTCTTCAAAGCGGTGCCCCAGCATGGCTGCAGTCAAAAAGCAGAAACAAATAAATGATGAAAGATGACCATTCAGAGCAAGATATCTTTAAGAGATTTCTCTCTGAATTGTAATCTTTTTTTAAAAGAGAAACAAATACCTTACTTTGCCAGGACTAGTGATCCCAAACAGCTACCAATTCCAATGTAAATGGAAAATATTCCAACACTTTTCTGCAGATGAAAAACAAAATATCTTTGGAGATTATTATGCAGTAACAAAATCTACAAAATATAGGCGCAGGAGTGGCTGTGTGGTAAGTAGCTTGCTTACCAACCACATGGTTCTGAGTTCAGTCCCACTGCGTGGCACCTTGGGCAAGTGTCTTCTACAATAGCGTCGGGTCGACCAAAGCCTTGTGAGTGGATTTGGTAGACGGAAAATGAAAGAAGCCCATCGTATGTATGTATATA
>NC_068984.1:23457225-23458280 GCF_001194135.2 Octopus bimaculoides
TATATATATATATATATATATATATATATGTATGTGTGTGTGTGTATATGTCTGTGTGTCTGTGTTTGTCCCCCCAAAATCACTTGACAACTGATGCTGGTGTGTTTATGTCCCCATAACTTAGCGGTTCAGCAAAAAGAGCCCAATAGAATAAGTACTAGGCTTCCAAAGAATAAGTCCTGAGGTCGATTTGCTCGACTAAAGGCGGTGCTCCAGCATGGCCACGGTCAAATGACTGAAACAAGTAAAAGAGTATAAGAAGCATGTTGTTGTATTCATTAATCAGAGACTACACTATTCACTTGAGTGTACAGCTCAAATTTCACCATTATAGTATAGCACTTACAACAGACTCATCATCATATTTTAGGTAGTGAATATTCTATGATCATTTTCTATGGTTTATAAAGACATTCTACATTGCAGTGAATTGCCATTCTGGGTTACAATGTTAGAAGTTGTTTGATATGAGATCACATATACAGTAATACCTCACTTTATGAGGACCAGCTTTACACGACCCTAGGTTTATGAGTTTTATTTTTCAAGCACAAGATCCAAATTTTGAACAAAGTGCAAGTTACTACTGCCATAACAAATGCTTCTGCATGTTACCAAGAAATTTATAGAGAGTGGAAAAATGTTTCTAATCAAACAACTCGAGACTTGTTTTTTAATAAGAAATCTACAAGTCCGTCTATGAGTGCTTGTGAATTGATGATTACATCCACAAGTGATGGTATGCATGAGTTTAGTGTGAGTTTCACTGCCATGCAGCATAGCTGTGTGTACACAGGCATCATACAATCTGCCTTTCAGTCTGAGGGAGAGGCCTTTAATTACAAACAAAGGTAAAAGCTCTCTGAACTTTGCCCAGCCTGTTCTTATTCTAGCAACTGTGGTTTCAGAACTTCCTTCTCCACTGCTAACTTGGTCACCTAGGCAACACAAGTTATCTACTACTTCTAATGAACCCCCTCAGTGTTTGAGGAAGTCTGGTGATTATTGTATCTGCACATTTCACACACACATATACGTATGTGTATACATATATA